>NC_031772.1:12966034-13047856 GCF_001522545.3 Parus major | reverse complement strand
GCTTTGAGAATAACACACAATAACTGCAAATATTACTAAAAATACTTATTCATAACAGGAATTTACCTAGTATATGCTTAAATTGGTTAGGATTTTAAACATGGGATTTGGCAGGTTGCCATCCAGCTTTTATAGCACTTTTCAAAAACATTAAGTCCAATTTTCAAACTAAAATCCAAAATCCAAATTGGTATATATGCAGTTATATGTGTTTTATATAACAAAAGGACTCACATTAAAACTACCTTATTAAAATTGTGGAAAAAACAAGCAAATAGATAATACATGCTCTAACTTAACTTTGTCTTGTACAGTAAAGTTCTCTTAACTAATTATTTTTTAAGCCACAAATCTTTTCTGTAGATAACATTAATTGGAAGGTTTTCTTAGAAGCTGTAAATCACACCATATTTTAACCTTGGGTTTTAAAAACAATTATTGCAAGGCAACTTCTGTTAAACACTTTAAACTCCTTATTTATTTATTTATTTATTTATTTTTAACTTTCAAAGAACCACAATAATTTCTCTAGTAAAATCCTAAAAACTGCAATTTCATAAACTCATAATTACTTAAAACACAAAATTAACTCCAAAAGGGTATATAAACACCTTTTAAAAACTCAATAAATCATGGCTTTGTAACAAACTGGGTATTATCCCAGCGCTTCTTCCCAGAGAGGGAGTGGGGGGGCGGGGGACGGGGGGGTGTGAACTGCTCGTGTCTCGGTCAGAGTCAAAACTGGCTTGTTACTTCCTGTTTTCCGTACCTTTTTCTTGGGCCCCAGCCCTGCTGACCACCCCTGTGGGCCAGCCGTTCCTTCCCTCTTGGTTCTCCATGCCTTTCGTTCCACCCTCCACTCCACCTTTTACCCCACCTTTCCCTCCGCCTTCTGCTCCTCCTTATCTCTTTGCATTCCAGTCTCTGTGTCTCTGTACCTACCCCCGCTTCTTTACACACTCTTTATCTTTCCCAGCCCCCCAGTCGTGCTCACCTTCCAAGGCCAGTCTTTGTCCTTTGTTAAAGACATATTTTTCCCGCTCTACAACTTTTTTCTCTGTGCCATCTTTAAGACACCAGGGAGGAGGTTTCTCTCTGGGCTTTTTCCACGGCACTCCTGGCTTTTTTTGTTAACTTTTTCCAAAAATCTCTTGCTTTTTGTTGTTTCTTCCAGAGCACACAAGAATTTTGGGACCGAGGGGACTCCCAACCCCCTTTCAGCTCTGCTGAGCTGCTGCCGTATGGGAGCTGTAAAGCTCTGACCCTAAATTTCAGGGTAGCCAGCAAACAGTTCCTTGTCATTTCCCAAATTTGTTCAGCAAGGATTTTAGCACGTCTGTCCCATACCTTAGGGTGGATAAACTTTACAAACTCATTTACGACTTCAACAACCTAAAGTCTTGCAATAACAAGCAAATTAGGTTTACAACTTAATTACAATCTAACCTTTTTGATGATTCCATCATCCTTCTGGGCCCAGGCTTCTCCCATCAGGAATAAACTCACTATCTTGACCGCTTCTCCTTGACTCAGGGTATCCTTGCTTTCTTCTTGTCCCACTTTTCTTCCTCCCGGGCTTCGGCACCATATGTTGGGGTTCAAGCAAGGCTGGTACCCTGGCTGGAGCCAGCACGGCAGCTATCCCCAGCTGCTCAGTCCATATCCCACTGCATCAATGTGATGGATGGCAAATATGGCGATTTATTGCAGGGAAACTTAACATTTTATAGCCTGGGTCATTGTGTTACTCTCATCTACATATGTCACACCTATGTGCTATTGGCTAATTGCAGAAGGTTTTACTATCCTAGCAGAGAGGGGTTTTTGCTAACTTTCCGTTACATCCTGAAATCTTCCTCATCGCCAGGCCTTAAACTACAACACTTCACTAGTATTTATAACCAGGCAAACAAACAACAATAACTATAGCATTAGCAACAAAACAGAACCAGGGACCCCATGACAGCCTTCTCGGCTGAGACAGGAAGGGATGGAGGAGAGGCTTTGCTTCACAAACCCCCTCGGGCAGTCAGTCCCGGTGCTCCTGCAGGGCTCTGAGGAACACTCAGCTGGAACAGCAGGGATGAGCTGAGATCCTGGCCTGGTGGATGAGGTGGATCAGCAGCTCCGTGGCGGTGCCTGGCACTGCCACACGTCCCGGCAGGACAGGGAGTGCGAGCCCACCAACGAAGAGGGGAGAAGGAGAAGAAGCAGCCGCTCCGTCTGGGTGATGGCGAAATTCCCTTCTCTCCCCAGTGCAACTGCTCTGCGCCCAAAGTGTCCTTCTCCGAACCTGTCCTTCTCCAAAGCTCACCAAACTGTCACCACCCTCCCCTTTTCCTGCCCCCTTTCCTCCCTGGGCCCGGCCAAACTCTTTGTCTTTTCTCAAGCACCCACCAAGTACCCGCAGTTAGGTTTTCCCCGCAACTAATAGGTGAAAATTCCACAGGCAAGCCAGAACTAAAAAAAACACCTAACCCACAACACCTATTCATCTTCAGCAGCAACAATATAGATATCTGTATAGAGTTGCTGTGCATGTTTATGATTGTGATGATTAGAGAAATGTATAAAAGTCAGATACATAACTGATTGGTTTGATGTGTGATGATTAAAACTGATTTTAGCATTCTACATAAGATTTTAAAATGGTTAACTGCTGACTTGTTCTTCCTAATAAGCTCTTTTATATATTACTGAATGAGTTTTGTGAGTTTCACTGCAGTAATAACCATTCTATATGTTTGTGATTATTTGTTTTATATATGTTGTCCTTTAGGTCATATTTTGAAGTACACCATCTCCTATTTTATCTGTATTCTTTTATTTCTTTGTTTTCAGGATTTTTTTTCATATATTTTGAACTTAATTGCCTTTTTAATTGTCAAATGTCTTGATTTCCCCTTCTTTATTGTCCCCATTAGCAAATACAATATATTTTCATCATATGTGCCTACTTAAATGAAGGGTTACCTTACCTTTAGGTATACTTGCAAAGAGAAAGCAATCTGCTATCAGTTATTCCTACAGTGTTAACCTAAATGTACACTGGGGTACTCCATATTATGTTTTAATCACTAATAAACATGTCAAATGAATCTCATTTCTAATACATCAGCAAGCACAAATAAAATAATATATAAGTTGATTTTGACCAAAATATGAACATAGTTTTGAGTCGTTGTAGATAAACTTTATAAAATACCTTGTATGCCCTCACAAAACAAGAGCTCAACATACAGGTCTTAAATGAGAGGGGCTTCTTTTTCTCTTCAAAGTTTAATATGCATTCTTCCTTTCTTTTGGTTGGACAAGCTGGTCCAAAGCAGGTTTTGCTGGCTCACCATGGCTGCTGTCCCTGGTGGTGCCAGGAGCCAGGGAACATTCCCAAAGTGTGGCAGGGCCTGATCCTGCAGGTGGCTGTGCCAGGGTGTGCTGCTTGTGCCATTCCTCGGAGACAGCACTGCTTCCATTTTAGGGCAGAAACACCAATGATTAGAATAGGGAAAACAAATTATTTTAGTAGCCTGCACTATGATTTACTTGAAAAATCAACTTGAAATTATCTCATGTTGATAACTGAATTTCTTTGTGTTAAAGGGAGGAGGACACTGACACCTTTTGCAGTGCAATAGGCTGTATATTTGGGTAACCAAGAGCTGTCTGTCTGTATTAAGCTTCATGTTACTAGGTACTTCATTTAGATCTAGTTTGGTTTCCTACTACCAGCTCTAATCCTAGTCCTGCTTTACTCCTAGCACTACAACTCTTCTGCAGCTCCTGCATTGTTTCATTACCCCAGAAATTCAGACACCTGTGGGGTACCTCCTCTAAGTCCTGCTCCTTAAGCGTGTTAAGATCAAGCAAAAATAATTTATTCTAATGGTCTGAAAAGCCTCATAATGTTATGGGAGGACTACAATGTGTAATCATTCAATAAATGTATTGTCTTCATACTCCAAGTGAAGAAAGAATGCCAGTTCTTTGGAGTAGAGGCCAATAGTGATTTAATCATGAGGAAAAAGGAGAAAAGCTAGTTTTGTTAGAAGTAAAAGAAACCTTATGTCTCTGTCATATCTGACAGCAAAACAGTAGCAGAATGTTCTGGATAAAGATGTGTTGTGAATCTTCAGTGTTTTATTGCTGTAGAAGCTTAGTTGAAAGGCAACATAATATCCACTGCCCAGTCCTACAGGTCATTGGGAAGAGAGAGTCTGGATAGTGTGCCCAAAATGATAAATCTGAAATGCAATGATCAAAGTGTTCTTTACTAATAGAGAATTCAAGCTTTGGTACCAACTTGAGCATGTCAAGAAATGTAGGGCTGGTAGTGCCCTGTGAAGTTAGTTTGTAAGGTTTCTATAAAATGTAAACTCAAGTGCTGCAGTGGCAGTAAGTTCAGCATCTCTGCTTCCTTTGTTTCATCACTTTTCTTTTTTCATTAGTTTATTAATGTTTATGTTTCTTGTGAGTCTGAGGGTTTTTTAAACCTAAGTTTATTAGATTTGTTATTTTGTAGGACTAAGTTCATATTTTTGCTCAAATTTAAACTTTGTCATTAATCTACATGTGTTCCCTTTTCAGTTCTGCGTGAATTGTGTTCTTTGTTATCATGCTTCAATAAGTGAGAGTGACTGAGCACTGGAGAAGACTGGCCAGAGAGATGGTGGGGTCTTCCTCACTGGAGATATTCAAAACCTGTCTGGATTTGAACCTGTGCAACCTGCTCTGGGTGACCCTGCTTTAGCAGGGGGGGGGTTGTACCACCTTCCAGCCTGAACCATGCTGTGTGGTTTTTTTTTTGTTATTCTTTTGTTTTGTTTGTTTTATCACATTGGGGGCTTTTGCCTTTGACAGTTCTGTCTTTTTGCCTCTCTATAACAAAAAACAATTTATAGTATAGTGTCCTAAAGTATTTTGACTTGCAAAGAAAAGCTGACATTTTAAAACATTATTACATAAGTTTAGCCTATGAAAATTGAACATTTTTAATTTATATGTTCATTGATGAGAATGCAGATAATAAGTTTGTGAAATTAGTAAGTTGGTCATATACAGAACTCAGAATCAACGGGTCTCCTGCTATAAGTCCCATCAGAAAGAGGTGTTGCCTTCTCTGGAAGTGTCTTTCCTGTTAACATCAGCACATATGAGGGATGGATCTATGTAAGTAAATATGTAATAATAATCCTCTGTGGCATTTAAACATCTGGCATACGATTTTAAAGTGTGCACAGAAATTACCAGAGTTAAAAGTAAATGCAGCTAAATCTGTGCAAAGCCTGAAAATAACAGTTCTGGATATAAATATTTAAACTTTTTTGAAGTCTGATATATCAATTATAGCAGTGGTGAAGACAGTAGAAACTCCAGTGTTTTAACTGCCTGTGAAAATAGCACAGGGCTGTGGGTACGGAGCAGCCTGCTAGGCCCGAGATCCTGGCTCTTCCCTGGAGAGGAGATACTTCCTGTAAGAGAGACACAATGTGTCGCTCCCAGGGGTCTTTGAGTTAGATATGTTAAACTGTTGTGTTTCATTGGTGTTCTCCCCTGCTGTCCCACCCCCATACAGGTATCTTGGGCTTCCCCCCGCCCCTCTCCTTCCCGATAAATACCCTGGCTTTTCCCCTGTTTGAGAGATTCGCTGTTACCAGCACCCTTTGCCGAAACTCTGCCTGAGTAAAGGCTTGTGCCTCAGTGGAACGCTGGACCAGCTTTCTCGTCCCTGCTTCCTGTGTTGCCTGCCTGCCGCCGCCGCCGAGCCGAGCCGAGCCGAGCTGAGCTGAGCTGAAATCACTGAACTACTACCGAGGTGAGCTGGAATCACTCGACTGCTCGAAGCTGCTCACACGCGCTTCGGGCCAGCCTTTCTCAAGGCTGTCTCTAAAGAAGTCGCGGTGCTCCAGGCTTTCCGTCGCCGCGGCACAGGGCAAGTGCTGTGTAATAAAGTCTTGCAACTTTAGATTGCAAATACAAATTATTTTTATGCTGAGTGTTTAAAATCTAAAGCCGTAACAGTTTTTAACCTCAAGAATCATGGAATCATGTTGATGAGAAAGAGCAGTACTGTAAAGCCACTACAGTATTTACTGATTTATTGTCTATGACATACTGTATCATTGTTTAAAATGTTTTTACAGTACATCACAAGCTACCAGAGACATCATCACCCATACTATATATTCTGCATAAAGAAACTAGATCTGAAGGAGCTTGTTGCTGTAGGTCTATTCTATTTGTTTTGTTTAATGCCTGCTTCCATTTTAGTAAGATAGCAGTTGCTTTAATTAGTTTGGGGTTTTTTTTTTGTTTTTAATTGCCAGTTACCACAGACAGGTAGTAATTTTCTCTGCAGCTTCAGAAACAAGAGAATAAACAAATAGCTGATGAGTACTGATGTTTTTTCACAGAGTGGATGCTTCCTCACTCCAAACTGTAATTCTGCAACACATCAATTTTTAGCCAATAAGTAAGAGCAACAAATGATTGATTTATCCATATACTTCTTATTCCTATTAATTATGAATGTAGCTGTTTGTTTTAAAACATTACTCTTTGCAAGAAAATTCATTTATTAATAATATTCTACTTGTTAATAATGAGCCCTGAGTTTGCTTTTTTTTGTTTTCAGAATCAGTGGGAAAATGTTTTTGTCACTATATGCAAATATTTATGTACCTCCGTTGGAATGTTGTCCTTAGCTCAGCACACTGTATTATTAAAAGTGAAAGAAGTAGTGAGATGTAAAAAAACTTAACATGCTGACTTTATTAATACATTATTTTTTTTTTTCCATTTGAAGCCTTTAGAATGTATATTCTGTATTATGCATCTTTTATTTGGAGAATTTGTGGGAGGAAAGTGCAATGAATAATTTTTTGGAGTTACATGAAAAATGTTGACAGGTTTGAAATACAGCATACTAGTCTCCTACTGAGATTTATACTTACTACAATGTGATCTGCTGTATTATCTGTAGAGAATGTCTTGTTCATCAGACAAACAAAAAGATATTCAGCAGATTGTTTTATTGAACTCTTAATACATATGAAGAATAACACCAGCACTTCTGCTACATTGTTGTCATTGAATAATAAATAATTGCTGTAGCTGCACAATGGGATATGTAGCAATGCTGATGGTGGCAGTCTAGACCTGAGCTGAAGTGGATTATTTTGAAACATAGAGCAAAAAGGTACATAGCAGGGCTCAGCAGAACAGTTTTGGGGCTAGAACCTGAAGACTAACCAAAAGAGAGGAGATAACAGAAATTAGATCTAACTAAAAAATGACGTTATCTCTCAGTTGTTAGATATCCTTCATAACCTAATTATGAAACTGTCATATAAGCATTAATGAACATATTTTCAGCACTGCTGTTAGGTCTGAGATGGTCTATTCTAATATACAGATAGAAAAGGAGGGTACTGGAAGACAAGTTGCTTTATTCCAGAAATTATGACCTGCCTGTTATCCCAAGGGAGGTGCGAATGCATGGGGATTGGCATGTTATAAATCTGTATTGTGATATTGGCTTTCGTAAGTATTAGGATGAATATTATATGTTAGATACTTTTTGGCTATGTATGTACTTTTCCTCTTGCTAACAAGTTTTAAGCTTAAAGGAATTTCTAGTACAAGGCAAAGAAACTCCAACAGGCAGGACAATGGGAGGACCAAGCTGTTTTCAGCAGAAGGACAGTGGAAACCAGGCTGTTATCAGCAGCAGGAAATAGAGCTGTTATCAGCAGCCAGGACCAGGCCGTTGGCAGCGGGGAAGGATATGAAGCCCAGATGCCCTCAAAAGAAGGATGAGAGGCCCGGACTGTTATCAACACTGACCATTTGCAGAAGAAAGGAAACCAAACTCAAAATAATGCTGACCAGCAAAAATAATGCTGAACAGCAGAAATAAAAACTATGCAGAGCCTGTTCTAAATAGGTGGAACCAGGGAGGGGACATGCTAAATACTTCCTGAAAAAGTTTGAATATGCATTAAACCCTCACAGCAGGAGAGGATAAAAAGAGTGTTCCCAAGATACCAGGTGTGTTCCTGGCAACATTCCAGGGCACCCGGCCATTTTAACTTTAATAAAGCTTTGCTTTATTTCTTTTGTCTCCTAATTGTCTTTTTGTTTATATTAAACTTTTTATAATTTATTAAGTGAATCTTGTTTTTCACAGGCACAAAAAGGTTTTAGAGTGCCTCTTCCTAATGCAGTGCCTCAGCCACATAAGGTTTTGGGGGTTTTAAGCAAGATTTGCTTGTTATATGTATTTCCAAGGAAGCAAAGCTGTGTTTTAGTGTTCTGTGGTTGTGCATTGTTCTTGTCCTGTCTTTGAAACTGAGGTGTGAGGTCTGTATGAGGGCTGTATGAGGGCTCCTGATCAGACAAAAGAGTCTGTTTCATATGGCTCCTCAAGTGATGCACCTTTGAGATACTGTCAATGCTGTGGCCTGTTGTAAACAACTCAGTAAGCAGTGATGTGTGTTGCCATATACCAATTGCTGTGTGTAGCATTTGCAGCATGAAATGGTGTGTCAAATTACTAAAGTTCAACAAATTCTTGGGATTGCTCACCAAATTAATAAAAATAATCTGTTCAAAGACAATAGACTTATCCAAAAACAAGAAGAAGAGATTCTGTTGAGTCCAGCAGTAAAAAGCCCCAACAAACAAACATAATTGTTCTGTGACTTTTGTTGTTTGGGCTATGTAAGAATCTTCTGTAGTGTGCAAATTTTGAATTTGAGAAACTAATGAGCACATAAAAATCCAGCTGTAATAGTGATCAAAACTGGTTCAATAGACTAAGTTGGAAGTTTTTTTTAGTATTTACACGTCCTGCACATATGGCCCTCAGTTGAAAATCTGGAGCTGGTCATAGCAGCAAGTTAATGTTAGGGATTTTGTAAGGAAGTATTTGTTGGTGGCAGTTGAGGAATCAACATGTGGTCTAAATCTGACCTGTGCTTCCAGTGCTGTTTGTGTCTGTAAGGGTGAAAAGGAAAGAGAGACTGATACTGTTCTCATTGCCCTCATACTGTATGACAATGAGGTACAGTGCTTTAATAATTTGTTGGCTGAGGTTTTTACTGGAGAGACCATCAGTTGATGAATGGTGATCTTCTAGAAGGTGTAATTGCAGCAACAAGGAAATACTGTTGGTCTTACACAACTCACTATTGGGATTTACTTGCTCATATTTGTTTAATTATAGTATATGGCTGGCATTTCCTGTATATTCTTTGTGACAGTATCAAAGAATGGAAATCTTGTTTTACATCCTTAGCAAATACAGAAAGCACTTTTTAGGTTGCTTATCTCACAAATCAAAGTGGGCTATCTTGTAAAATGTACTTCAATAAAATAATTTAAAAGAATCTCTGTCATTGTGATTTGCAGATCATGAGCTAGTAAGTCTTAGCATTTAAATGCAAAATTAGAAGTTCAGTTGTTTCTGTGGAAAGAGGGACCGAATATATTTGGTATTCTCTTAAATTATCTGAAGTAGCTAGTGGGTTGCAAGTATACGAGTGCTTATAACTGACTACTGCACTTTTAGTACATCATTTACATACCAGTCACAGTGTCTGGTGACTTTCCTTAATGTGAAAATACAGTGCTTTTGACATAATGCACCCACCTCTGACCTCTGTAAATGGCTCACAGGAAATCTGGAATGTCAGAACGTGACCAGCAGGTGATCTAAGTGGAGATGAATGGATGTATGTGATGTTACCTTGCAAAACATAGAGCATCAACAGGGCTTATGTTTTGATGGGAATCTATGCAAGGCACTTGATGGTACTTAGACTCCATATTTCTAAAAGTATATATAGTAAAGCACTCTTCTTCAAATATGGCAGTGAAATCAATACTTTCAATGCAATGAATAAAGCAACCTAGACTTGGTGGATAATTTGCTGATGCTGCATCCCCTTCTCTTCGAGTTTTGCTCCTAAGTGGTAAAAATGAGTTTTATTAGTACTTTCTAAGGGACTTAAATATTTTTAAGCATTTTTCTCCTAAATGAGCAAAATAATTCAGAAGTTTTTGCTATCTTTGATGAAAACAAGATTTTTAGATCCCTTATTTTGGTAATAATTTGTGACAATTAGCATCAATGAAGGTTCTTATTAAACTTGGAGGAAAACCACCCAAAATTTACAACATGGAACTGCAGCGCTGGTTGTCTGGAGAGGTTATGGATTCTCTGGTCTTTGAGTTACTCAAAGCTTGCCTGGACAGGTCCTGATCAACCCAGCTTGGCTCTGTTTGGAGTAGGGTGTTCAGACTTCATGACCTTCAAAGTTTCTGTGCAAATCAAGGTGTTCCACAATTGTAGCATGGTTATTCCAGCTTGAGAGAAGGTAAGGTGCAGAAAGGAGTGCATTTAGCAAGACAGATCAGTAGTAGCTGATGACAGGAAATAATTCTGCATTTACATTGCTAAAAATGGAAAATAATTCTGCAATAATATTTTTACTAAGAGAAAGACTTTGGGCTAATTTTCAACAGAAAATTTTAACCATCAAAAATAGTGAGCAAAAGCCCACAGTTCTGATAGGTGGGAGTTCTTTTGCCTTAGACTTTAGGTGCAACAGTGGCTTTGCAAATCCTGTTAGCAGCAAAGTGGTAAAATTTCAACTACTACAAGGAAGAAAAGGCTAGAGGGAAAAGAGAAATGCTAGGTATTTTCTAACTCTCTGCACATGTTAAAAAGATTACCCTAAAACTGCTAGTGAAGTTATTTAAACGCTTGATTTAGTGCCCGTGTATAGAGTGCATACTTTAGTGTAGGCACCTATGGTATCACACTGGCTGTACACTTAATATAAGCTGAGCTGAAGCCTAGCCATGTACCAGTCTAAAACTTGGTAGCTGGAGTTTCAAAATTTGTCTCAATGACCCAGCAGTATACTTCCAGCTGCTGTTTTTCTTTTTCAGTATTTGCCTGGGTAAAAACTATGAACCTCTAGTAGTGTTAAGATAGAAGTGGAAGAACTTAGGAAATAATCAGTGTGTAATAAGTGTAGATGACATTCCTGATGTGCTGAGAAGCATCTGATTCCCCAGATATATACTTTCAAAATACCACTCCATAATTTACAGTTGTCTGCCTTTTTAAATTTCTACAGTCACTGCACCCTTTGACTCCGTAGGTTGTAAAGCTTGAGCAGGAAAGATATTGCAGGAAAGAATTATGAGTAATGTGTAGTTTTCAGTCACAGCTCTAGTCTTACTCTTTCTTTCTTACCTATATCTTTACATAACAAGTTTCCATTTAACAGAATTGTTTTTAAGCTTTTTACCTTGCCTCTGGCAGAACTGAAATGCCGCTCTTCCAGCATATAGAACATAAGCTGTTCTTCACACTGGACTTCATGATTATGTTCTCAAAGTTCACTGTTCTTTAACCTTCAAAATGCCTACAAACTAATGTGTGAAAACTGCTGCAGATAGCATTAAAACTACTAAAACAGTTCTTTCCAGTCCGTCTTTGACCTACATCACATGCTTCATTCATTTAAATATGTAACCAGCATTTGCATTCTTAAAAATAAATTCTTCCCTCAGATATAGATAAATGACATTCAGTTATAGAAGGGTTTGCCTGTGGATACTAAAGTGTGATATACAGTCCTAACCATAGGAAATCACTATAATGTCTTTTTTAGACTACTTTGAATCTTAATCTGTGTTATTTAATGTATCTGAAATTGATGGGTTAATTGACATCCACCACAGAATAAAAATACTGTAAAGAACTAGACCACATCTCATGGAGTAAGTCTTGCTTTCAGTGACTGCGCATCTGAGTAATTGAACAGATATAATTTATCCCCAAAATATTAAAGGTCACGTTGTTAATTTTGGCTTAAATTAATAATTCACTCAGGTTTTACGTTGCCTAGTTAATCTTATATACTTGCTTAGTTACTCTTTGAATGGTATGGAATTTTTGAGGCTTATAGCTTCTGGAAATTATTTTTAGCTGAATTGCTGTTTTAGCTATTTATATCAGTAAACTGTTTTATCCCAAATGATGAGTAAAAAGGGGATATGCAATAATTCCTCATTTCTCTAAGTTGTTGTTGTCTTTCAACAGAACTCATGAAAAATCTCCTCCTTCCTTTTTATTCAGTGAGGCATTTACTTTTTCTTTGCTGTGACTGCATAATGAGTGCCTGCTGAGACTGTGTGTAATTGTATGCATCAAAACCATGGGAGCTCAGACTTTAATCATAGGTCTCTGTGCACATGGAAAAAAAACAAGTTATGTGGGTGTTCTGCTTATATTGTGGCATTCTCCTTGGGAGTTGTTATCATTCCATATCATATTTTAAAAACATATATTTTTTTAAACTTTAATTGCATGTTGGTATGTGACTCAATATGAATCTCAGAAGACACCCGACAAACTGAATATATGATTTATAAATACAAAATTATAACCCATCATTCAGGAAAGGATTTGTATTCTGTCTTTTTTTTAAAAATCCCATTTGTTGCTTGATTGTTCTCAAGCTTTTTGTATTTGTTCTTTGGTTTTTAAACAAAAACTCAAGTCTGCTTGATGCTTAGCAATTCTTCACAGGCTGTGTATACAGGTGTGCTGTTCAAATTCTCTCCAGGTGCCTGGGTGCAGATGACTTTTCCACATTCTGTAGTTCTTAGAATTATAGGTTAAAACCAGAAAATTTCAAAATCCCATTGTACCATGAAACCTAACTCTTGCTATCTGCATATGCTGATGCTATTATGAGTGCTGGGGGCTTTTCCCAGCCTGGTTGGATGCCAGGAAGAAGTTATTGTATTGCCTGAGGCATAATAGTGAGGGCACTATCTTGGACCTTTAGTTTCTCAAAACTGAGAAAGTGAGGAGTTTAGATGAAAGTTCAACTTTCAAAGCAAAATCCAGTTGAAAAAATAAATTTTAGTGTGTTCAATACCTATGGCTTCCCTTAGAAATATCAGGAAAAATGTACTGAGTATCCCTGTCAGCCACAGAAGGTACTTTCCTACATCTTATTGCTTTCTTTGGTTAACAGGTCTTAAAGAAATTAGCAAACAAACAGCCGGAGTTTCAGTTCTTAGCTACATTTCATGTTTTCTAAAGGACAGATTCTGCAATGTTTCTAAAATCTTGTCCTTTATTGGTCCTGTTGAAGGGACAGATAGAGCAATCACTCTGGATGACAGCCCCAGCAAATGCTGTGTGAAAAGCTGATCAGCTTATGATGTCTTTAGGAAAAAAGCTACCAGAATCAGTGAGCCTCTCTGACAAGACTTAAATTACTTTCGCTTTTGTAAAAGCTTTTGATTACACAGCAGCTGCCAAGATCTAAACATCCCCACCCACTTCAAGGCAGTTTTTCTAGTTACACACTTGGCAATGTCTGTAAATTTCATCTACCCCATTAGCCATAATAAAAGGGTTTGTAGTCTTTTTTTTTTTTTTTTTTTGTGGGAAGAGAGGGGAAATACTGATATTTAATTGAGAGATACCTGTCACAGGGAAGTTTCAAAGAATTCTGTATGCAGGTAAAGAAAATTCCCGTTTCTTTGCATGCTGTGACAAGCAACTATTTTGATCTTCTGGTGCCATCTATATGGGAGCTGACTGCCATATGAATACAGCATATTGAGTAGGTACAAGGGATGTAGTGAATTAGTACTTTTCTCACTAATATCACTTTGTTACTCTGTTTTACAATCCAACTACATTTTCACAGAAAGATAGGTACATATTATATTAAGAGATGAAAGATTCCTTATTGATGATAATGAGTTTCTAATTAAACTGTTTGGTAGAAAATTGAAACAACAGTTAGGAAATTTTATTCAGGCATTGAGTTGTACCTATATTTTTTTTGTCAGATTTATAGAAGTTTATATTTTCAATGCCTAGAAGTTTCTGAAATTACTATTAATATTAATATAGAAATGACAGATAAATACTGTGATTCAGTTAACATATAGTGCATTCTGGTATTACTTCAAATATTAGTGTTATAACAAGAAAGTTACTGTTGGACCCCAAATGAAAGCATTTGCAGCAGATAACTTCAGATGTTTATCTATCAAACGAAAACCAAGCTCTCAGCCAGCCCTTTTAGATCAGTCAGGTTTCATTAGCCTGTTTGATATCTTGCAGGTTCTTGTCTAGCTACAAATGCCTTTATGTTGAAGACAGGAAAACAGACATTGGTTTATTCTCTTACCTGTATTCACTGGATGAAAGCGCATATGTTCAGAGATCCACTGCCTGAAGCAATGTAATGAGAGAAATTTAAGCTCATAGCATTGCAGTTTGGCTAAAAAAAAAGGAAAAAGTAACAGCTTTTGAACATATTAAACATGCATTTATTGCTCTGCTTTAGGGATTAAGAGAATGTAATTCTAACTTGTGCAGAGGTCTGTGATTGCTGTGAAAAGCTTGCTTTGTAATTCATGCACTGTCATTTTTTGGGGGTGCACTCGATGTTGCAATGTACAAATATGTTTTGACTACTTTTTAAGGAAAAAAATGAAAATGAAAGTGTCAGGATTTTTTTCTTAAGCCAACATGTCAATCACCTTTTGAAATGATTCTTTGAAAATTTTAAGCCATTTTAATACAAGAACCTTTTTTGACATAGTACAATGGATGAGTGAACCCGTTGTCAAAACTGCATTTACTATAATATGACTTCCTTATAATGTCTTTGTCATCAAATTAAGATCAAATGCAAAAGGGTAATGTATACATTCAGTATTGAAGAGTATTTTCCAAGGGTTAAGTTTTCATTTCAATGGAAAAAGAGATCTGTATGCTTACACTATGGCTTCTCCATTGTTAAACTTCCCTTTAATAAGAAAGTATCTTGTGAAATTTGGCAGATCTGTCCATAACTATGAGATAATAACTATATATTAACCGTATAAACAGTAAAATCCTGTTGTAGTTGGTACCAAATTATCTGACTTTTATTGCCACTGAATAGAAATGCGTAGTCTGGCTGCTCATAGAGTTCATGCTTGAAATTCCAGAAATAACAGTATGGAAGTAGACAATTTCAAAGGGGGCTATTCATCATCAGAAAGCTTTTTGACTGTTTGCTGACTGTTGATCTTCACACTCTTTTACATTTGCAGTTTTCTTTGAAATCACAAAAGAGGCAGATACTTTGTAAAGAATGTTTTTTATGCTTAAAAGGTGGGTGCACTAAATCTTCATTTTGTGATTAAGAATTATGATTATCCTTGGAAAATGTGGATTACTTTAAATCTGAAGGAGAGATTGCTTTTAATATATAATGAGGAAGTATTACAGTAATGCTTCACGTCTTTGCTTACTGAGGTGTGTGTCCCATATAGTGCTTCTTAACTAAATAGTAACAGAATGATACATATAATATCTGTACCAGTATTGTCCAATAATATCACTTACTACTAAGTGATAGGAGCAGGACCCTCTGCTAGATAAGTTTATAAGTTGTCATGGTTTAAACCCAGCTTGCAACTCAGCCCCACAGGGCCAGTCACTGGAGGAGATAATTGAAAGGGTAAAAGTGAGAAAACTGAGTGGGTTGGTGTGGTGGTTTTTAGCGCTAGCTAAAAATCACCAGAGTACTTACTCATTTCTTGCTGTGAGATATCGATTAGGAGAAGGGCAAAATAGGCTTAAAACCTAAAGGGAATAAAGAAACTTTATTAATAGGACTACAAGAGTAAGAAACCAGAATAAAACCTCCAGAAACCTTTTATCCCCTCCACCCAACCTTTTTCCTTTCTCAACTGACACTGTAGAGACAAAACCTGGGATGCTGAAGCAGTACCAAATATATGATAGTCTTTTCATCTGTCTCTGTAGGGAGAGGAGTTTTCTTTTGTCATTCCATGGAGAGTTCTCCACAGGAAACAATTTTCTGTGGCTTTTCATTTCCATGACTGGCAGCCACTCGGGGAAAAACTCTGCCATCACACCTTCTTCCCATTTTTACACCACTCTGAGGTGTGTTCATGGGCCTTGAACTCAAGGGGTATTATTTAAAGGATGAGTTACTCAAAGATAAAGGTTTTCTTCATCTGTCTTTGTGATCATCTCTGGGAACAGAGGTTTTCTTCTCTCCCTTGGGGCAAAGGATCTTCATCAGCTCTCTCTGTTCAAGCATCTCATGGGATCACAGTTACTCCACCATCTGCTTAGCTCATCAATTGATATCTTTGTTCAGATTTACAGTTTGAATAGTTCATTTCCCCCAATATTCTTTCATGAATTAAAGAAGTTGTTTTCCTGAACATTATTGTCCATCTTCATGGCCCTACCAAAAGAATATTTCAGCTTATTAAAGCATCTCCTCATTCTCATTCCATTTGAGGCTGAACTCTTTTTTTTTTTTTTACTGACCTTGATGTTTCATGTTGTCTTTTACATGTTGAGCTCCCACTTTCCTGTCTCTGGAGATGGGATTAAGTCTGCAGGTCTCATCTGTGTAGTGAAAAGGTTAAATCTGGCCCAAGCCACGCAGATCTTCAAGGTGTCTCATGGATTTCAGGTGTCTCTCTCAGCCCAGCAGCCACTGGAAGGCAGTGCACGGATTTAGGCGTGGAGATGTCTGTGCAGGCCATGGGGAGTGAGAGGGTACCAGTGAGATGTCAGCAGCTGTGGCCTGGCCCAGCCTAGGGCCACAGCAGAGCCTGCCCAGGAGCTGCTGGAGTCTGGCCCAGGCCCCCAAGGCCGCACAGGCCGTGGGGGAGTGGGGCCAGCCACACCAGTGCTCCGATACCTTTCAGGGTTGGAACAAAGAGAAAAGCAGTTACCAGGCTTGGGTTTTAAAGGTAGTATTCACAAAGGTAATCTTACTTTTCAGTGGTCTAAAATGTTGTCAGTTCTCAAAACTGACTAGCTATTGGCCTGATCTCAAGCAGAGAAGAAATTCCCAGCAGCCTTTCTCAGAGAAATCACTTCTGTGGATATTTCCCACTTTTTTTCCTAAATGCCAAACTACCACAGTTGAATAAAGGCAGTTTAGCAGGTAAAGCAAAAGCCATGTGCACAAGAACCAAGGCAAGAACCTTGGCAAACCAAGGAATTCGTTCCCCATTTCCCATGGCAGACAGGTGCTCAGCCATCCCCAAGACAGCAGGGCTCCATCACCTGTAACAGTGACTTGGGAAGACAAACACCATCACTTCAAACCTCCCCCCTTCCTCCTTCTCCCCAGCTCTATATGCTGGGCATGGTGCCATATGGTCTGGGATATCCCCTGGGTCAGCTGGGGTCAGCTGTCCTGGCTGTGTCCCCTCCCAGCTCTTTGTGGAGCCTCTTGCTGGTGGGGTGGGTGAGGCGCAGGAAAGGCCTTGGCTCTGGGTGAGAACTGCTGAGTGATAATGAAAACAGCCCTGAATTATCAGCACTGTTCTCAGCACAAATCCAAACCACAGCTCCAGACCAGGTTCTATAAAGAAAATTAACTCAATAGAATCATTAAGGTTTGAAAAGACTTCCAAGATAATCAAGTCCAGTGTTCAACTCAATACCACCATGCCCACTAAACCATATTGTGGAGTGATAGCATTTTAGCTATCCCAACCAAAACCAGCACCTAAATGGTGTTAGTTTTGCAGCACTGGAAATTGAGGCACACAAGGTTATCTGCGCTCAGATGGCAGAGCCAATGTGCATGCCTTCAAACCATGTACTTTTTTACAGTAGGAAACCTGTCATCTTGCACACTTTGGACAGCTCTTTCATTTGTTATATTATATATCATGTTCCTCTACAGCCCATTTTCATTTTACTTGTGTCCACCCAGCTCCAGAGTAATTGTAGTGGCACAGAATGAATTCCCTAGTTGCCTTCCTCATTTTTGTCACTTGGAAAATTGTATTCCAACTAATTTTCTGGACTTTTCAGTAAATGTAGAGTAATAGGGAAGTAAGGTCACAGAAGGCCATTGAATATTGTAAAGCATATGGAGTGTGGTTGCTAGAATCTGAGAAGTGTGTTGAAGATACTGCATTAAGATTTGCAATGGAGTAGAAGCAAAAAGATGTGGAGGAAAGTGGTGACAGATACCTGTGCTGCTTTACAGGGGAAGGGAATCCCATAGGGCTTTTCCCAGCTGGCTGGTAATGAAGGATTCTTGTGATTGATGTCTCTGTGGAAGTGGCATGCATGGGAGAAACATTATAATTTTGTGAGTAGATGGAGATGCCTGGAGTCTTCATATTTCTTTCATCCCAATCAGTTCAAGATGCAGGCACAATACTAAGCATAGCACAGGAGTCAATTCCTTTTGGTAGTGATTCCCCTTGCACTGCCTGTCACCTGCCAGTGGTGCTGCTGTTCCTTGAAAGACTTGGGAAAATTGTTTTGGAGTGGCTTTCTTCTTTTTCTCTGGGAAATCCCACAGAATTCTACTGGTCAGTTACAGACCTGTTATCAAAACCTACATGGATAATAACAGAAATACGTCCAATACCCTTTCCTTTCTATAGTCATAGATTAGCAGTAAGAAAAATGAGGGAATAAGTGTTAAAATATCCCCAGTAAACTGTTGTTCACATTTATGTTTTCATGATAGCCAGCCTAACAAATTAACAGTTCAATGAATTATAATGAGACTTGGAGGAGAGCTAATTGACTGACCTTCAACCCAGGAACGCATGAAGAAATATGCATTGTGTGAAGAAAGCAACCAAAAGAAATAGCTGAATAATAATTTCCTCTGAAAAACAATGTGTGGCTGCCAGTTTGTTACTGGGTCACACTTAGTTGTGTAAGATTACGCTTCTGAAGCAACAGGAGACCAAGGATGCCTTTTGTTCCCTTTGTTTTTTCTAACTTATAACCTGAAATATAACCTGGTGAGTTTTCACGCTAAATATTCTGAGTACTTTGAACTCAATACCCAGAAGATTTAAGTTCTCTAGGTAGCAGTTATTTGTATGAGAGGGGACACTTGTTGAACTGTGATATGGCTGAAAATTCCACCTCTGGAACTAGAGACTGGATTTGTTCTTTTTAAGGGCATCCTGCACTAATCATTATCCCAGATTTTCAAAGGCAGGATTTGGGGTTGAAAGTTGTGAAGTGGCAGTGTTTCTGGTAGATTCTATAAGAGTTACTGGACTTTTGTTATTTATAAGCAGACCACGGCATCAAATGAACTGCATGATGAGGATCTTTTCCAATAAAGAGTTTTATTTATAGTTGCATTTTAATAGTTATTCATTATGGTTAGGTAGACTACAGTTCCAGCATGTCTAATGTTTAAATAGGTGTTCTGAATGAATTTAAATATATTTTTCTGTAAAAGAAAAACTGGTAATTGTTTATCAGCTGGTTAGAAAAACTGAATTTCCAAATTTCTAAAGTTTACCTTACACTGATAGTAGAAATAGTACAGGGTAGGAAGTGAATGCACACAGGCCTGTGCTTATGGTGATGCCAGTGAGGAGCAGCCTGAAGATGATCAGCTTCCAATTAAAATATCAGTATCAAGTGTGACAGTGGTTTGTTGGAACAGAAGTTTGGGAACCAGTCTGTGTTAAATTGAAAGTGTGTAGAGATTTTAGATATGTGAATTATAATAATCAGACTTGTCAACATTGTGAGGTGCTACATTAAATATTCCTAGTTTTACAAGACTCTGCAAGGGATCCTGAAGGATTTTTTAAAATAAAGTACAGGTCTTTAGTTTATTAGCCCGATATTAAGTTCTGAAAGACTGACTTAATAGAAGGAAAGCATAGCACTAGTTTTTAATGAAATGTCTTGTAATAGCCTTATGGATATTGTATTAATTTTGTTTAGGTGGCAAAATGAACACATTCTTAATTCAGAGACATGAGTTTTACATTGCATATCCTTACAAGACTGTTTCAGGAGAAGATGTGAAATGAACATCTTTATTTTTTATACCATCATTACTCTTACTCTGTTATGTATTTAATGTAAGCAATGATTAAGGTGAAAAGTTAATACTAAATAGATACTAGTTAATATCTTAATGATATAGATACCCCTTCTTTTGAAGCTGCTGAAGCTAATACAGTTTCCCTTTTCCCCCTTACTTTTAGGCAATATTTTAATGGCAATCTTCATGCTGAACTTGGATCTGCATTAAATGAAAAGATGATAATTTCTTCTGTTTTACCAGTATTTCCCTTATGCTGTTTTTCCTTTCCTTTTTAGATCATGATACTTTTCTGCTTTTTGGGCTTTTTAAAATACAGGAATCAAGTTTTTCTAAATTAAATTTTATTCATTGTGTTTTAAACCCCAAGTCTTGGGTATTTTTACAGAAGGTCCTTGATTGTCAAGAGCTTATAAAATATATTAGGAGAGACAGAAGTTAATCTCTCCATTTTATGAATTAATTTTCTATCATATTCTTTATTTTAATATTTTGATTATGCTCTACTTGGTTAGTCTTAAGATAAAGAATGAACAGACAGTGTCACCAGAGTTTATCCATACTTAACATTTTTTCCCTCAGTTACCTTGTGGTGAACAGCCACTTTTAATTCTGCTTGCTTTTAAAACCCCTATTCTAAAGACTTCAGTTTTTACAGATTTCTGTTATTAACATGACTTTTATTTCCCTATCTGTGAATTAACCTGCATGTAAATGCTTGTGCACCTCTATGATACTCAGTATGAATAATGTGAACTGGGAAAATTGTACATTGGTTTTGCTGTGCATTAGAGCATGGATTCCTTATTCAGAGAATAGATCTTTCTTTTTTTGAAGCATATGATAAATCTGACTGTGCGCTTCATTTGGTCTTTGAAAACAAAGTGGAAATATCCTCTGGACGTGAGTAGGTTTCATAATATAGGATGTGAAGCAGTTTGTGTAGATGCTGTTTTTAAACTCTTGTCTCCTTTATTTTAATGTCTCCAAAGCTTCTGTGTCCCTTTCCTCAGCTGTCAATGCCTTGAATTCTCCTGGGTATTATGAGAAATCAATCTACTTTGTTTCCAACACAGCGAGATGCAGGAAAGAATTTAAAAGGTTTCTAAGAGAAAATATTCATATTGGAGGTCTCTACACTCAAATGGTATATTCTGTTGATATCTGTGTACCTAGTTATCCCAACTTTGATCAAAGATGCAGTTGGAGAGAGAAAAATTGAATTGAGAAAGAACATTTAAAATTAAAATTAATTGTACCAAACAAAAGGACAAAATGGTTTTATTTAAATATATTCACGTGTACACATGCATACATAAAACAGTTAAGCACAAAACATCTAGCTGGTTTGATAGTGAAATCTATAAAAAAATTCTTATGGAACATTATTTTCTCATAATCCATTTCTGCTAAACACAAGGAGCAGGTATAAAGATCCATTGAAACTTTAATTGGTTATATTTTTCATTTTTCCTGATTTTTTTTAAAAAATATTGTTTTTAATAATATATTGATAACCTGAAAAGAGACAGAGAAGATATGTATGTGGTTCACAATTCTGGGAAGCAGA
Source organism: Parus major (assembly GCF_001522545.3). Lineage (NCBI taxonomy): Eukaryota > Metazoa > Chordata > Aves > Passeriformes > Paridae > Parus > Parus major. The sequence continues at coordinate 13,026,373 of NC_031772.1, read as the reverse complement.
AATTCTGTAAGAGAAACTCAGGATTCATCTGTTCCTTTATTTAGTATCTATTTATGAGCTCCTTATGAATATATGTTTGTTTTAGAAGATTGTTCTCTCTTCATATACTGTCCACTCTCATGGGCAAGTCACTGAAGACCAGATTTAGTTTCTGACATTTTTTAGGTAAAAAGTAAGGAAGAAAAAGAACTAAAAACATCTGTTAAGACAAAACCAAATCTTTTAATATATTTTATAATAAAAGGCACAAAAGTTTACAAAGTTACTATTTAAAAACCTTTTGCAGCTTCATTCTGCTGCTCCACACAACCCTGTACCCGAATGAATGGATGTAATCCTCTGCTTAAAATAGGGCAACTTCTATTTCTCTTGGTGTATGTAAAATGAGACTGGGACATACAAAAGTGTTCCATTTTTGTTTGTTTCTAAGGTGTTTTGACAGCAGATTCTTTGTTCTTTTCTCTGAACTGCTGACTCATGGACGTGTCTGTGCTGCCGTGGCTCAGGGAAGCTGAAGTTGAGCATTGGCAGCCAAAGAAGGGAACAGCCTTTGCCAGGCCTTCCTCTCTACCAAGGGACTCTCAGGGATCATTTCTCCTTGTGTCTTCCCCTAAGTCTGCTCCTCTTAGCTGAGCACTAATTAAACAGGGCTCTTCTTTATTTGTTCATCCTTTGAAGTATCTTGTTTGCCACTGGGAGAGGCTGATTAGGTACCCAACAGCCCATGAGCTCCTTCCAGACTCATATAATGGGGTGTACAAACCCTGCACTATGCTACTGCAAAATCACCCATTGAGAGTAAAAGGACAGAAAGGTTATGGAAAACAGACTTGCAGTTTTCTACTCCTTTCCAGTATTACACACATCCTCTCATCTGTACAGTCTGTCAGGCATCATTGTGACCACCCGAGCACCAGTAGAGCAGAACCCATCTGTAGTGCCTGATTATTAGAGCTGCTGGTCACAGAAGAAATCCCACTGAAGAGTAATTAAGAGAAGACTGTGCAGGAGTGAAACTTCACATAAGCAGAGTTTCCATGAATTTTAAGAATGGTTTGAAGTGCTATAAGTGACTATTCATTTTATCTGAGTTAACGGTATGGCCTTTTTTATGCTTCTCTCCCTTGCTTTATTTGCCCCTTTCAGATTTGCTGATAATACCAGAATAGAGCTAGTGGGGAGATTTAGAGGTAAAGAAGTTTGGAATCATGTTAAGCAGACAGCATTGTAATGTATCCAAGTTATTTTATATCTGTATTACATATAGTGTTACCTCTTCATTATTCATACATTCCCAAGTGATTGAAATGCAGGGTGAGGGATCTCCTTTGGGGAGGCTCTGGACTGCTCACCCTTCTGTGTGCCGATTATTCCACTGTCTTGAGAATTCTGCTAAGAACTGTAGAAATTAAATTAAAACATAGTCACTGTTTGGTTAAGAGTATATTGTATGCCATAGGACACTACTGAAAAAAGATCTGAAAAAAGTATGGTCTCCTCAACATTTATACTTCTTTCCTTTCCTCTTATAAAATGCCTTTTTTTAGCTTACAGTTGCAGATAATTTATGTACAAATATAATGACAATCCTTCTCCCAAGGCTTTTGTTTCATTACTGACACTTTAAGACAAAACTTTGTACATTCTTTCTACATATACAGTGTAAAACTACTCTGAAATGATTTAATTACATTCTAATCACTTCCTTGAATGTTATTTCAGCTGCCTGAAAAATTGACATTGGGAATGAATCTTCAGAACCTGAAGCTAAGCAGTGAACATATTCAGTGCCTTGTATTTTGTGCGTAGGCAGTTGAACTTTCTTTGACTTTGCTGTATTCATTGTAGTATTAATTCATGATAAATCCACCTACATTAGCCCAGTATAAGTCAAAATAGATAGGCTGAAGAAACAGCACATGTACTGCGAAGTTTTCTGTACAGTGTGGCTTTGGTGCCGCTGACAATGTCTTACTTAGTGCCATGCAAGCCATTCAGCTGGAGCAAAAAGGGTAGAAGTTTGGCATGTGTATGGGCCTCTGGCCTTCTAAAGCATTTGAATTAAAACTCAATTCTATTGTAAAGACATTAATAACTGAAAACTATTACTTGACTGGTTCATATAGCTTAAAGCTGGTGTATAATACATGCTTCCAGTTCAGCATCTATTTTAAACCATTCATCTACATTTCATGCCAACTGATACAGTCATGTCTGCTGCAGCATAGTGTCAGACCCTCAGTGCTATTCCTTTGTTTGCTAGGTCCTTTGTTTCCTAGAAAGAAAATTCAGAGAAAAGGTTTTTGGTCAGTAGCAAATACATAGTCTGAACTCATCTTTAGTTTGGCAGTTCCAGGGTAAACCATCACAGCAAGATAATACAGTGAATCATATATGAAAGTCCTTTGAGTTACATTTTATATTACAAGATGTTTGGTCTCCCTGATAAACAGCATAGGCAAATGTAAGCTGGAGAATATACTGAATGTAGAGGACAGAATTATGTATATAACATCGTTTTTATGAGACCAGGTTGAAGGGGATGATCAGGAGAGCTTTATGCGGAGGGAGCACATACAGCAAAAAGAGAAGCCAGTTCTGGTAATACAGTTAGCAATTTAGGGAAAGTAAACAGTGTCAGTAGAGGGTTTACTGTCTTGTAAAATGCAGCAATAGGAGAATCAACAGATAGTAGCTGCTGAGAAACTTTTTCTTGCTGGGTAGATGTGATGAGCATTCTGTTGTAGGAGCATTATCAGATCTGCACAGGCATTCTTCAGAAAGGCATCTTTTTATACAAAGGAGAAAATAGTTTTTTTCCTTGTTGAAGTATCCAAATTACTAATTTTAAAACCACAGGGTATGATATAATATTTGTTTGTATAAAATACAAAGGACTAGACATTGAAAAGGAAATAGATTCTTTATTAGAGAAACTAGTTGGGAGAAAATTTGTGTAAGTACTCTGCTAAGAAAAAAAAATATTGAAGTAACAAATTATGAATTAGTTGTTTTCTGAGGAGTGTGTAGCACTGCAGTTGGAGCAGTCAGTAGCAGAGGATAGACATGCAAGCAGTAAAATAATGTAGAGTTTCTGAATTGTGCTACCCAAACCCTCTAAACAGTCATTCAATGTGAACAGCAATTTGCATTTTCTTTCTACTTAACACTTCAATAGGAATGTGACATGATTTTATAGAAGTGGGGAAAGCAGAGATTCTGACTGAGAGTGGAGTGCAGAATATTTACAAAATCAGTTTTTTCAACCCCTGGATGAAGATTGTCCTAATTTATACAGATTGAAGATGAGCCTAATTTATGCAGAAAGGAAAGTGCTATTTTATGTTGAAAGGTTCTCTGCTATCAAGCTTGAACAATGTATTGAAGAAAGAGGAAGAATTTCACAGAAGTCATATTTTAAAGTCAGCATAAGGGATACAACTTTACAAATATTTCTACCAAACAGGAGGCAGTCCACTGAGTCTGGGTCTGTGTTGTTTTCTCTTCAATGTAGGAAGATGGTGAATCTTTCTCCCTAGTTTTAATGCCAGCCATTGCCAAATGCTCTGATATCTTCTCATACAAAAAATACACCTAGACATTGATGCATTTATTACTTATTTCCCCATGTATACCCTATGGTGATCTTTTGTTGTGTGTTTGTATAACCAGTGGTAAATCTATTCCTCTGCTTACCTTGTAAAGCAAGGTAACCTTATGTGCATGGTGTTTCCAGCTGGAAAGAATTTATTGTCAATGCCTCAGGCTGTTGTTTCACTTTCTTCCTTCTCCAACTATACCTGTAAACAAAAACTATGTCTACATTTTTATATTTAAATTTGCCAGAGGGCTTTTATATTCCAATTGCAAGATTCTGTAGTAGGAACAGATATATATTTAGAGAAATAGATTACATAAATGCAAAGTTATAATATATATATTATATATAATATAATACTCAGTTCTGCAACTGAGTATTTAATTATTTTATGTTTGGGGGTTTTTTTCACAGGCAGGTGCTTCTAGTACACTAAAAAAACACCACTTTGATTTTTAAAAATGTTTTATGTTGGAATAATGTATCTATTCTTTCAGTTAATATCAGTGTATTTCAGACTGTCTCCTTTGCTAGACTTATCTGTGCAGGTTGTGGCACACACTCTGCTCCTATCCAAGTCACCATGATTTTAACTGTTCAAAGCATTGGAAGCAGCAGTTTCCTATCCATATCTGTTTGCTATGAGCTGGACTAGCATGTTAGTGCATCTGGGAATCACAGACCTCAAGGCTGTATTTGGGATCCAGTTTGACCTGAGGGATCTCAGAAATGCAGTGTCATGGTGCTTTAGGCTTTGCCAAAGTGTGTGTATCCATACACATCCTGCTGCTTAGAACATGAGTCAGACTCAGCTGCACTTCCAAAGTTTCACACTAACCGTAAAAGGGGACAACCAAATTACCGCTGAGCCAGCAGAGGCTTTTGCAGTAGTGATATGAACAGGCTCAAGGCGGCAGTGGTCACAAGAACAACTGGTTAGTTGGACATATGTTGAACACATGAGAGCCTGTCTGAAGAAAATGGTAGCAAGGAGATTTTCTGACTGTGTCTCCTAAAGTATAAAAGAGAAGAGGTTTGGGGTATGTGTGTTAACTCTATTTCTCTATCACTAGATTTTGTACATCTAGTCACTATTTTCAAAAATTGTTATTTCAATTCTTAGAACTTTTGTAAATACATTTTCAATATGTGAGAGCAGTTAAATTACATTATAGATCTGCCTTTAATTTTTTTCTGGTTTATTCAAAGGGTTATTTTTTAAATTAAAAAAATCTATATTTTATGGAATATACCAGCTGTGACTGAATTCCACTTCAGTGATTTGAAACATTTTCATTACGTTTAGCTTGTCTCTGGAGCCATTGTTAGTTCCAGATCCAGTATTGAATCTTTCCAGTAGTACACTCCCTGGCTATCCTGAGATATTATCCTAAATATTTATAAGAGAGGGAACTTTTCTAAATCTTAGAGGATTTGAAGGATCATCACAAGATTTGGAGATGAACACAATTTAATAATGCATTGAGGTTTTGGGGTTTTTTTCTAAAGCAGCAACAGAAATTTTAGAAAATCACAGACCCACAGGATGGCTGAAGTGGGCAGGCACCTCTGGAGAACAACCAGTCCAACCCTGCTCAGAGCAAGGGCAGCTACAGCAGGATGTCCAGGGCTGAGGTGTGTTGGCTTTTCAGTACCTCCAAGAGCAGAGGCCACAAAGCCTCTCCAGGGAACCTGTTCCACTGTTCAATCACCTTTTCTTAGGTTTAAGCTATGTTTTAATGGTGTTGAATGGGATTGATGGAATGGTAAAGTTTTGGAGCCTTTCACTTTCAAGTACCACATGGTTTTTATTAACATCTAAATGTCAATTGTGGCCTTAAATGACAATATTCAGATGAAGATTTCTGCCTATGTTGTAGCTATTCTGAGCATAGATTCTTGCCATTGCATATCCTACAAGGAAATTGTTATATAATAATATTTTTTCTCATGACAATGCATATTTTTAGTTATTGATATACTTAAAAGATTATTAAACCATTGTCATGCTTACAAGGAATTTTAATATTAGCATTTCCATACTTGCAACAAAAACTATTTTCGTGCAGCCATGCTGATCTGCTCAGTATAACACAGGAAGTCACCAGCAGATGGGAATGCAACACAAGTGTCCTGATTACCTCTTACCTTTAACTTGCTGACAAGCAAATCAAAAGAGAAGTTGTCACAGTATTGTACAAAGTTACGTGGTTCTTAGCATAATTTCAAAGAAATGTGAAATTCAAATGCAAAATAATGTAATATCTAGGCATACCTTTTCTTAGCAGAAAATATCCAAAAGTAAGTTAGAAATTTTGGGGTCCCCCACACAGAGAGGACATTGATGTGTTGAAGCAAGTCCATAGGAGGTGACCAAGGTGATAGAGATTTGGAGCATCTCTGCTGTGTGGTGAGAGAACTGGGACCATTCAGCCTGGAGAAGGCTTTGGGGTGACTGAATTGTGACTTTGTAGTGCCTGAAGGGAGGACACACAAATGATAGAGAGGGACTATGTACAAGGGCCTATAGTGGCAGGACAAGGGGGAATGGCTTCAAACGAAGATAGTAGCTTTAGATTAGATGTTAGGTAGAAATTCTTATCTGTGAGAATTGCAAGGCCCTGGCAATGATTTCCCAGAGAAGCTGTGGATGCCCTGTCCCTGAAAATGTTCAGGGCCAGGCTGGATGGAGCTTTGAGCAACCTGGTCTAGTGGAATGTTCCCTGCTCATGGAACTGGGGGTGGAATTAGATGGTCTTTGAGGTCCCTTCTATCCCAAACTATTTTATGGTTCTATGAAAATACAGTATTTTGGTTTTTGTGTATAGACAACACTGTGCTCTTTGTATAACTAAATTTTGTTTGTGTTAAAATACTTCTCTTGGAACTGTAGTGTTCAGTCATGGCTTAAAAATAGGTTGCAGTTGGTACTACCATGTAAGTTGTCAGCCCAGATTTATATTTGCAACTTACATTATTTCCTCTTTTTTTCCCAGTTCCATACGGCTTTTCTACATAGTGAGGTGGGTGAGCAAAGTAATGATAGAAGGGCAATTTGTACGGCCAGCACTTAACGCTGTTTGAGTTCTTGCAATTAAAGCCAAAGCCATTAGATGGTGCCATGCTGTAACTAGAATTTTCTCATCTACTTAAAGCCGGCTGTGTGTTATATCTGGCACGATCTTAAATGGCTGAGCCTATTCTGCTAGGGCACTGCCTTGCATTGGTCAGCCTCAGTCATTATGCGCAAAACCCAGACAATAAATAAAATCTCTAGAATTTTTTTTTTTGTTTCAATGAAAAGACTACACCATCCTGAAAATTAAACAAAAGAGAAGGCAATGCAAGACAGATTTACTGCCCCTTTTTCAGTTGAAAGCAGTGTGCAATCTAAATGATTTACTTGTTTGCTAGCCCTGCATGGTGCTGTCTCCTGGGTTATTATTCACCTAAATGGGCAGTGTAGTACAATGAAAATGATAGCGTAGTTACAGATTCACAGCAATTTACTGGTTAGAATCTCAGACTGGTAAATTATTTAATTTCCTTTTTTTCACTTATTGTTCAAGGTTGAAAACTTAGACATGGAATATTAAAAAATGGAAAAGAATTTAGTAGCTTTGGAAGCTTTGGAAGTCATAAAATTGTGGTGATAATAGGGTGAGCTTTATTGTGTATGTAGATGTATAAGGCTTTTGTACAGCATCTAACTACTGTGTGACATTCTGATAAAAAAATTAACCCTCTACAATATCAGCAAAGCCCATCTTAAGTGGATTAAGTGCTGACAGTTATCAAAAAGCAGTTGTTAATAGGGAGTCATCATGTAAATGGGAGAGTTTTTAATCATGTGTGTGTGGGGACGGTAGGAGGTCTGACTCTGCATTTGTGCACATGAAAGACAGATATAAAATCATTGCACCTATCTAAGGGTGATGTAAAATTTTTTGGGTGGCAGGTCATGACCTAGCCAGTGCACCCATGAAGAGTAGTTTGTGTTACTCTGTGACTTCAGACTGTGCAAACAAATCTACCTATTAGTTTGGTACAGACAAATACAGACTCATAAAGCTGGACGGATAGGAACAGGCAACACGATCTATGTAAAAATGGGGGCTTTTTAGCCCAGAGTGTTCTGAGAAGTGAAAATGGAAAATCCATAGGTGAATTAGAATGATGACATGGAGACAGTGTAAGTTCTTGTTCTTGGTGGAAGGTTCTTCCCATTTCCATCGGCATGTGGCCCTGGGATCACCCAAATAAGGTGTAACAATTTTCTTTGTCAGGTCAGTTTTAAGCTGGATCAGTTCCCTTATCTGACTGAATGTGTGGCCCCATAAGCTCTCATGCTTGGCATAGTTGGGAGCTAGGGAGTAATTGGATTGCCTTTTTCAGTGGAATTCATAATTGATTATGAAAGCAAACCCTGTCACCACACAATTCAGCAGCAGCTCCCACTAGGGTAATACTGCAGCATAATGCAAAGGAGCCAGGGAAAGGATTTTATAGCTATACAAATGTACAGACATATAGATACTGCAGCAGTGAGATCACTGTGATGGCAGTTCTAATTTTATAAGATTTTAGTCTCGACCTGATTCAATGATTGGAGTAAAGCTTTGAACGAGAGAGGCTTCTGAAGGATGCCAAAGAAGGACTTTATTACAATGCCTGTGACAGCCTGACTACTAACAAAGTTCATCTCCTTGCAGTAAGATTGTCTGAATCAGGATGACATTAAGCAGTATGCTGACTGCATGTACCCCAGGCCAATAATAACATAAGTCTGGCTGCAGCAAGATCCATTCACAGTAGCTGGACATGCACAGGTGCTTTCTGCAAGTCTCTGATCAAAATGCAGATCTTGCCAATCAGAAAAATACTGCTGATCTCAGAACATTTGAATGAAGGTCTGGTGAAGCTCTTCAAACAAGTTCAGCAAGGTCATTTCAAGTGCTTTCAAGTTAATACAGAATATGTAGTGTTTTCTCTAACAAAGAGGTAAACTATGTATTATCATTTTTTAATCAGCTACCATAAAGCTATTTGAGTTTTCTTTGCATCTTCTTTACACCTGCATTAGAGACAATATGACAGTTCCTGTTATCTTTTCTTTCTTTATATGTCATAGCCTATGAAGAAGACAATAAATTCAAGGTACCACTGTTAGGCTTTATTTCTTTTAAAACTTGAAGATAATAAATACTTTGATTTTTATTTATTATTTATTATTTTATCTATTTGGCTACCAAACATTTTGATAAATGACCATAAATAGCTCTTTAGAGAGAGAAGCTTAATTAAAAGAAAGGAAGGAATAGGTTAAGTTTTGGAATGTGAATATTAATTCATAGCATTCTACCTCTGGTGACCTTGCTCCAGAAGCTGTCTAGGACAGGTTTAATGAGTTTGGTTCACTCAATTTCCAAATTACAAAACCAAGACAGAATTTGGCCCAGATTTTCATAACTGAGAGGTTCTGGCAGGAGAGGTTTGGTAGCTGAAGCATGGGGATACTGGGCACCAGGACTAAGGTGCCTGGGCAGAGCTGCAGGGAGAGGGGACAGTTCTTGCCTAGTTCTGGATGCCTCTGAAGTTGGCACATTGGGCTACTTCTTTGTCTCAGCCAAAGGTGCCAAATTAAGCTGAGAGTTGTGACAGCCTTTTCCAACATTTTGACTTTTATTCTGTTATGTAACCACAAAATAGTGGTGACAAACTGAATCTCACCAACAAAAGGACTTTCTAACAGAAGAAATTGATACTTTCCCTGCATTTCATGGCCAGGCAGCCTGTGTACAGTCAAGGAATTGTTAGGGTGCAGTGTGGACCCTCAACTTAAATAATTGTCCTTTTAAACTTTGAAACTTAAGATACTTGATTAAATAAATGTCTTTATAAATTTGAGAGGCCTATTTCGACATGTGGTTTAATGGATCTAATTATTACAGTTATAACAGATTACATTCCTCATGTAGAAGTGAAGGAGGAGAATTACATCACAAAATTCTTGTCTTCCTTATAGTTTGTGAGATCTAAGGAATGCAGAAGGAAGCAGTGCATTGAATACTTATGTGATTATTCTAGCAGTTGTTTGTGATATGGTTGTCTTGACTGCTTAGATTCTGTTGTTTGAGACAATAGCTAAGCATCTCCTAGTCACTGCAGAATCCTACAAAATAAAGACTAAAATTTTACCTCTACTGACACCAATCAGTGAAGCAGATGCTGCAGAAACACTGAAGAGAATTTTAACAGTTTTAATTGCATGTTAGAAGTCAATAGTGTTTTCTCAGTGGGACATTGAGTTAAAGGCATGAAAAAAAGGGATTTTTTTTTGTCAGCTATTATTTATTTTCTTATTTTTTTTAATTGTTCAAATGTTTTATGTCTTGCAAATTGTGCTAGTTTGTTTGGAATTACTCAAGGTAATTTGAGAATGCAACGTAATGCTCATAGATTTACTATGACCAGTGTGAGCACACCAGCTTTTCAGCCTTAAGCTGGAATTGCTTAGTATAAACATTTGCTTTTTTCAGTTTGAAACTTAATAAAAAATATTACCCTTCCTGCAAATTTTTCTTTTTAAATTTAAATAGGCCTATAAAATAGTAGTTGTATTTTAGAGTCTGATAAATGAAATTTTAGAGGTGGCTTTAATGCTTGTTAGGAACCACGAATTTTAAGATGAGCTTCATATCAGAGTAAATAATTTTTGAGAACATGATGTGTATTTGATATGTGAGCTCTGATAATGTTTATGAGCTCTGGAAGCTGAAACTGATGACATCACCAAATATTGACTGTGGTGCTGTATCAGATAGAGATACTTCTGCAATTAGAGGAAACAGAAAATGTGTTATTGAGTAAGAGCAGCGAGTTCTCTGTATTCTGCTCCAGCCACTTCCTCCTTTCAGTGCTCTCAACAGAAAGCAGCCCCTGCAAGCGAGGAATCATGGGGTTTTCAGATGAGTAATTCTTACATCACCAGGAGCCTCTCCTGGGCTGCTGCTGCAGAGGCTGGGTTTTCCTCACTACTTTGTCAAGACATTTCTACTGTTTCTAGAAAAGAACAGAAACTAGAAAAGAAAGGAAAATCATGTGCCTTAGTATCCACATAAGAGGGAGTGTTGAGTATGTCACTGCAACTGCGGAGTTTTTAGGGGGAAAAGCTCACAGTCACTGCTTTCAGGGCTTGCACTCTCAGATGTGGAAGTACAAATGAGGTTGCCTTTACTGTTGCAGTTGGGTACTTACTTGGTAAAGTTATGAATAAAAATGATAGGGAATTGCACTTACTTTAAAAAAATACATGGTAGGAAAGCATTCTATTCCAGTGCCTCCCAACAAACTTGAAAAAGTGTATTTAGAAAAAAATTACTACAAAGTTCTGGTGACAGCAAAATTTTTCTAATTTGTAAAACTCTGCTTAATTTTATTAATACACACTGCTGTGTTAATGGAATATATTTCCATTAATAAATGTATGCTACAATTTTGTGAATTAGTAAAGTATGGTGTGGGAAAGCTAGAAAGTTATCCTGGTAAATCAGGTAGATTATTTTGTTATTGCAATATAATTATTTATTGTAATATAATTTGAGGGCAGACTTCATCTTCTGTTTCTTCTGATGAGAGGGACCAAGCAAGTACATGTAAGCATGTTGAAGAGTGGAGATAGTGACAGAAAAGAAAGCTCCACTGTCTAGATTGGTAGCCTTTGTTTGCTAATCATTACCTTGGGATATTTCAGATTGTAAACATTCTTGGAAGAAATTCTTTGTTGACTGAATTTCTGTTTTCTTTTTTTTTTCTTTCTTTTTCCTGCTGACTCAGTCTATCAGTTTCCACTTAGTTAGACAGAAAATTCAAGTAAACAAAACATTCCAAGAACAGCTTAGAAGTATATGCCTCTTCTAAAATACTGTGAAATTAATCTCTTCTATGTTCTAGAGTATCATTATAGTAGATATCCTAGAAGAAATAGTTAAAATGTATTAAAACTGGTATATAGATGTGTAAAAAACATTTCATTACAAACTGCAAATAAATATAACCAGGCAATGTGAGGCAACAAAACTACTTATGCACCACAGCAGGACAGATGTTGGGTTTAATGAGATAATATTTACTGATAGGAGTTTACCTATTTATACACATGTAAACCCTTTTACAAGAAGCTTATTTGTTTGCATTTCACCAGGAATTTTATTGGCATGTTCCCAAGACGAATTGAAGTCTGTGTCAAGAAGACAAGGAGTCAAAATTCCTGAATGCAGACTGTAGAATTTATTTCACATGAGCAATGCATATTGGGAAATCCTTGAAGGCTGAGAAGAAATGGTGCACAATTCATAAATTCTGTTCCACTTACCTGCTCCGCTACAAGATGTACACAGGAGAAGATTCATGTTCTTACCAGGTCCCATCAGAATCTCCAAAAACATGATCCAATTAATTTCAGTTTACAATTCAAGTGTCTTTTAGTGACTCTTCACAGTATCCACTTACAATGACACATTTGGATTATTTTACCACCAAAATATATGGTACCAGGAAAATAAACAGAAGCATTTGCCAGGAGCTGCTTAAAGTGGTACAATCTAATGGAAACTTCTCTGCAGCTTTCCCTAAGGGTAATAATGTTGTGAAGAAGAAACTTCTTTTCATTAATATCTCAATGAAAAAGAAATCTGGACAAAGATGGTTAATGTAAATGTAAACATCATTATTTCTGGATCATGGGAATACATAAGTGTTTTATACATGAAAGATGCAGGTGGTTTTGAACCATTTCATGCGTTCTGAACACAAAAACATTTTATAAAAATCTTGGGTATTTTTCTGGCACAGCTGATTATGTGTTAGGATCATATAAAATGCAGCATCTGTGCCATTGTTGTTATTCCAAGTACACAGAGAGCCGTTCCCTTATGTCTTTAATTCACGGATGCTTAGTAATGGAAAAAGTTAAGCCTGTTGCATGACTAAAGGACTTTCTGCACGTATTTGAGTGGAACCCATATTCTCCATGTGGAAATAAGGAACATCCCTAGGAGAGAATCACTGCCAACCCAAAACAGTGTTCAAAGACACAGTACTCCCGTTGACAGGGATCCTTCCTGTCAGGATTTCAGTCTGAACAGAAGACTCATTTGAAAGATACTCCTCTACTACAGAGTACATTTTCCCTCTATAGGGCAAATGCCCTATACATAAAATCCCATGAGCCCTGTTTTTATTTTGGACAACAGTAAGAAAGAGAGGACTTGGGGGGAAAGCAGGTCAGGGTGTGGGGGGCCTCTTTTTCTCTTCCCCTGCCACCCTCCCCCCCAAAAAAATGTAGTTCACTCATCTAGGAGGCAGATGGTCACAGTGGTCATACTCCCCACTTTGTAACTGGCACTTGTTTTTGGCATTTGTTTTTGGCATGCTAATGATTTATTTTTCACAAAAATAGCTTTACAGACAGGGTCAATTATATTTTTGTATTGTACAGCATGTAGAGCACTTAGTTGCACAAGGCAGTTGGTTTATAGTGCACTATGCCCCTTCTTCATAACTGGCATCTTTCTGATACCTCAATTATATTGGAGAGGTCTATCTTTAAAAACAATCCATTACATTAGCATGCAAATACACTGGGGCTCCCCCCAGATAGCTTTACACACAGAGACAATTATATTTTTGCTTTGCAGGATGTGTACACCAGTTAGCTATAGAGAAATAGGTCACTTGGTCTTCAGATTTCAAGACCTTACTGCATCAAGTGATTTTGAGACACTTAAGGGTATACTGGTAGGTAAAATTATAGGAGGAGATTGTCCCAGCTCTCAGAAGAGATTCACATTCTGCAGAATGAGACATTTTGTAGTTCTGTTGTTTCATTATCCCTCAGTGTCTGGATCACTCTGTCAGTCTGGGTGAACACTGCACATGGGGCTCAGCCAGGTGGGAAACATCCTAGAACCAGTGGGATTAGTAGTGTGCTTTAGATTCAGGTACTAGTTCAGATGTACATGTTATTAGCAACCACTCGCTTATTCGTTAATTGTTTTGATGTCAACAACTACACTGATAGACATAAAGTAGAAGTTTTCATATTTAATGTAAAAATATCTAAACTACTCTCTCAGGAGAGCAGATAAACAATAGAGGAGACGTTTTCATACATGGTATTTATGACAAGATTTGTCCTTAAAGTATTCTGAGTCAATCTGTAGCTCTGTTAAAAACATGGTGCTAAATCTAGAGATCTAAATCTAGGGTGACATTTTGCATTTTTTTTTCTTGCAACTAGAAAGACTATAAATGAAAAAACAGAGAAAATAGTAACTCTACGGTAACTCTACTGTGCTGTCTGTAGTATGTTTGACAGAATGGTCATCACTAAAACCTTGGTCAGGGGTATAGTTACTTCAAAGCTTTGTTCATTTCAGTATGGTGATAAAACACATTTTAGTGCATATTAACAGGTGGTTTCTGAAATACTGGGGACTCGGTTTAGTTTTGGGGTTTAGGTAGTATATTTTTAAGTGAGGAATGCTCCATTCATCTGTCCACTTATTTATTTTTTTAGTACTCTCTCATATGTTACATGGGGAGAAGAGAGGAGATGAGAAATAACAATGCCAGCAGGAAATGAATGAAAATTATAGATTTGAAGCTACCCTAAAATAAAGGTGCCTGCTCTAGCATATATTGTAGGTTTGGAGACTAAGTGATTGTATGTTCTTTTCACACCAACGAAGAAAATCACACTTGTTCTTGATGTCTAATAATGATACCGCACAGTAAGCACAGTCTGAAATCAAGCAGATAAAAAAGGTAGGTTTCTTGCTGTCCAAAGAAACTGATGCGATTTATACGCATTTTGGAAACATCTTTAAGAATGGATTCAAATTGTGAAATCATTTAGAATACTTCAGAATCTGCATAATAAATATTTCCGTAGCCTCAGCCAACACTGGGACATGGTTTACACTGTTCTTGCTGAAAGTTTGGCTACTTGTAAACTACAATCTCAAATGTGTGAGGATTTTCATATTATTAATAAAAAAAAAAATGGCCTTACAGTCTGTGAAGAGGGGACACAATAGAAATGGTTTTAAGAAAGCTTTTGTGGTTTAGCTGTATTATTTCATGATAATGCATGTGAACTAGATGTATGTATATACAATATATACATACTACACATACATAGTTATTATAGGAGTTACTGCTCCTAAGTGAGGGAAAGAGGGGAGAGAGAGTAGGTAGAGGCTTAGTTCTGCCAACACTGGACATAGATACTGTCATTGCTGGCATGTTACCTTCTCCTGGGCCAAGAAAAGAAGTTCTTCTGTGGGCTTTTGATCAGAATGAAAAAAAAACAAACAACAAAACCCCTGGTGTTTCCATTTTCCTCTCAGGTGAAATGTCAAAATTATTGCAAGCGTCGTTGTTTGGTAAAGAGGTAACTAAGCTAGTTCAATAATTTACAGATTAATTATTTACTTAATGGATTTGCAACTTCTGTTTTCTAATCAAAAGTTAAATGCTTGCACAACACTAAAAATGTAATTTCTATTCATGTGAAGTATGGAAAATATGATTTTTTTAAAATAAACTTATGCAAAAATTAAAATTGGTTTGTTAGTTTTAGCAAAACACTGCAAAACTAGAAATTATGTCTTACATAATTCTGTTTTTTTCTGGAATGTGCCTCAGACTAATATGCAAGTTTAAGTTATACAGGATTTTAAAAGTTTTACAGGAGAGGTTGTCCAATGAATTTTGTCATGTCTTTATGTGAGAAAATTAGCAAGAGTTAATTAAAAACTGAAAGTTCTGTAATGTTTCAAATCCTATTTGGTGACAGTTTTTGTTCTGTTATCAGCAATGACTTTGCTTTAGTCAGGAGAAAAGGTTAGCCTAGAATATAGCTTGTTCCGGAGTTTATCACAAATACATTTCTCCCCCATATCTCTGAACATGTTTTATAAATTTTCCTCCTTGGATTTCACATGAGATCCCTTCTGCTTCTTACTCAGGATGTGCATTTTATCTCTTATCTTTCCTGCAAAACACGGTATTGGTCCTCTGTGAATACAAAACCTTGAAGAGATTAGAACAACAGATAGGAGACCACATATATCATGGACTATGATGTATACACATTAGTCAAAATATAAGTGATTTAATCATAATTTGAAATAACTTTAATTAAACAAACTCTTGCACTTTCGCTGATAATAATCTTAAACCAATCCAAAGCAGTGACATCTACATCCTGGGAAATTACTGGGAAAGATTACTATTTAATCACCATATAAATAAGATGCTCTCAGACATCATTCACCTTATTTACTTATTGGTGATCAAATGTGGATAAGAAACTGTATTCAGATTGACTAGGGACAGTAATTTTGGTGGAATTCAATTAACTTATGTTTCTGGTTGAAAATGTATCTCTGTTTATGAATAGCATTGCATCCTTTAACGTTTTACTGGTAGGACAGAACTAACAGCATGACAACTTGATGATCTGATTAACACAATCTATTGCCCTAACTCAAAATTTACTTGCAATTTGGAGGAGACAAAATTTCTAATTTATTAAGGAATAGGTGCAGGCTACTACTTTGTTTCAAATTCTGGTGTCTTAACTCTTGATGTCTCTTTCCAGAGACATTAAAAATTATATGATTATATCCAAGATTAGTTAGAAAAACACCAATCTCTTGTAGGTGTCTTGAGGATGGCAGATGGTCGTGTCTTTGTATCAATGAAACAAATGAACATGCTGTGTATTTTTAGTGATGTAAACTGAAAAAACCATATCCCGGTTCTCAGGGAAAATGTGAACTTGAAGGATAGTTAGGTTGTGGTATTGGGAAATACATTTTTAATTAAAACTTTATTTTATATAGAAATCTTGTCATAAGTTATTTCTGGAAAAAAATCCAAGAGATATCTATGTGAATATAATTCTGGAGCCAAGCATAAGATATTCTTTCATACCTCCCACAGCAGAAAGGCAGTGTCTCTGTGAATGTGCACATATCTCTGCTCCTCACATAAGCTGCATATAAATGTATTGATCTATACAGATGTAGCTGTATCAATGCCTGATGCAGCTGTCTCTCATGGGCTGGTCCAGTAGAAGGGCAGTAGATTCCTGAGGCCTGGTCTTCTACAAATTGAGACCAGCTCTGGAGCTTTGTTGTTTACTGATTGTTATGATGCTGTTTAATAACCTGGTGCCCAACACACTCATTAATTCTCTCTGTGCAGTCTTTCCCTGTGTTGTGAGAAGCAGTGTGGCTCTACAGCCCAGCATGTGCCCCTTTCTCCAGAAATCCACATCCATGTTGCCTACTTTCAGCCCCCTAAAGCAGAAAGTCTCAGATTAACTCCCTTCCCTTTCTTGGGGAAGGATTTTCCCCCCACAATACTATGTAGCCTCCTTTTGCTACTCCATGTTCTTAAGCAATTGTATTACACATTGATGAGCCTCTGGATGGGAACAAGTGCCCTCAGCTTTCAAGGTCTATCATCCAGAAGCAGCACTTTCCAAATCATAACATGCTGGAAGAGTGAGACAAATATTAAGACATAACAAGAAACTGACATTTATTTCAGAGCCTTTCAGCTGTGGATAAGAAAGTAACTTGTTTGTTACTCACTGACTAAGATGTGGTCATATCTGTTCAGAGAAGCAGATACCATGTTGTTTCAGCTGTAATACAGAGTTCTAGACTTTTTTTAAATTCTTGCCATATAATGTGTCTATGCATAGCGTAAAAGTTATTGCACTTGCTTACTAAAATGTAATTAAATTCGAGTTAATAAGAAGCAAATAAGAATGTAGGGTCAAAATATGTTCTTTGTTTGCATCTGTGTAATTTGCAGCAGGATTTTACCCATCATTTTAAATTCAACTAAATGAAAAGCATATGGTAGGCTGTACTTAAAGCAAAATCAATGCAGGCAAAACCAAGAATATTAGCAATGGTTCATCTAAGGGATCAAAAGAGTGGATCTGTAGTATACACAGCACAGCATTGCAGCTGGTTTGTCTTTAAATGTTTATTTACCTCTTGGGCTCTAAATACAATTAATTATTGTGAGAAATAACTTCCATAGGAACTGCTTTTCTTTTGCTCAGGAAAAAAAATTAAAACAGTTGGGCGTAAACTTCAGAGAAAGGTCATAGGTTAATAGAGTTTGTAAATAGAACAGCAAGGGAATCTAAACTTTAATTACTATAATGTAAATTACCTTAGAGAGCCCAAATTAGTGATCACTTAGCCTAGCCACTCCACCTTCCCAGTAGGTTCTGCTCACTTAGGGGGCTTAGCCCAAATTCCCTAAATTCCAACCAGATTGCTGAGATTGTGAACAATTTGCATAGTTGCAGCTTCTTCTCCAGGAACTTTGGAATGCCTTTTTTCTTCCAAAGCCCTTTCTGCCAGTTCAGTGCAATTAAAGTATCATTGCTTACTAACTTTTGTTTTAAATAACATATATAACATGTATAAAGAAAATGACAAAATTGACTCATCCTCACGAGAAATGCTGACACACAGATGAGAAAAATATCAGGACAGGTTGGGTATGGTTTTGCAGATCACATTCCTGAGCTGTAATTGTTCCATGGATTCTCTGCTTTTAATGACAGGCCTGAGTACAAATATTCAATGAATTCAAATAAATGCATTTAACAAGTTGTACACCAGAAACAACTTAAATACATTCCAAGTTCTCAATTGAATGATAAGATGGAAGTCAAAACACCCATTTTGAAAAATCACTTTGAAGATCAACATAAAAATGTTGTGTTCCCACCATCATGGCTGGAAATTGTGTGGCTGAATAGATGCAATGTGACAAGAGCTGGATTAAAGGAAGAAACTTTCTTTTATGTTTGCACTTACTAGGTTTTTCTCATAATTTTAAGAAGCCCCTGTATTTCAAACTTAACAAGCAGTTTTTTCCCGAACAAGTCTTTAATTATATGAGTAAATGCAAAAAAAAAAAAAAAAAAAAAAAAAAAAAAAAAAAAAGTTTGACAAGAGGCTCCCATTTCAGGATTGAGCATTTCAGGGGAGGATTGGTGCCTCTTTATTACCATTTTAAGTGGGGATTAATCTTTGTTAAGAGGTAACTGTGAAGCGATTTATGGTTTATGGGTGCTTGTGTTGAGAAGCAAACAGTATTTGTGTTTGTAATTAAGATGTCTAAAGTTTTGGTGGCCCAGCTCTGTAATCCTGATGCCTGGTTTGATTTGTCCTGTGAGTGGTGCAAAAGGGGCTGCAGAGAAACACTCCAACAATGCCTCTGCATAGAAGACAAAAAGAATGAATTCATGGAAGTATAACCTTTTTGCTTTGAACTTCACAAAATGTACTGATTAATGAAAAATAATGATTAATTTCCAGTTAAATAAAAGCATTCCCACTCCAGTTAGAACATTTTAGAGGCAGAGAACATTTGGCAAAGGGAAATATTCAAATAATAACAATAATAAAAAAGCTGTAATATATCTATAAAAGTAATTTCCTTGATTTTAAAATATTAGAATAACACTTTGAAGATGTGGATTTGATTCTTGGCATTTTCTGTGACACTGCCTATGAGACCACTGTCAGTGCTTATGTCCTCCATCTAAAAAACAAAACAAAACAGTTTATATAGATTACAAGATCTCTAGGACAAGAGACTTGGACTATATTTTACAGTGCCTACAGTTTCATTGGAAATCATATATTGTAAGTTTTGCTGAAAATATATTTAATGATAAATAAAATAATACAATGAGAAAAAAAAATAAGAACAACAAAAAAATTACCCTTGATATTAAAAATTTTAGGTAAGGGTGTTATTTTAAAATTCTAGCCCCACTGGTGTAGAAGAATAGTTCTTAATTAGGTAGTTCTGTTCATAAAACACCTGCAACAGAATCTTACGTACAAGTCCCTAGACACAAATTGTCCTCTCCCAAGCGTCCAGGTAGGATCTCATGACTTGGCCAGGAAGAGCATCCTTCCAGGAGAGGGAGCTGCTCAGCCTAGGGACTCCAGGCTTGACTGCTCCAATTTGATTCTGCTTTGGGGATGGGAATTGCAACATGTTCTAAATTTACCTGTGCACAGCAAGCCTGCAGCTGCTTGGTTGCTGCTTTATCCATGGCCACTACATTGCAGCCTCTCAGGAGCAAAGATGACACAGTAAGTTCTAAATGGAGGTTGTGAAACAGCCAGGAAAGCCTGGGAAAGCAGTGCAGAGGAGATAGATCCTTGGAGTGTCTGGGAAGGATCTCCAATACTCCGATATCTGTCACTTCCCTGGGACATACCAATGTGAGGCTGCTGGGGATAAAGAAGGATTAACAGATTTAGTGAAAAATCAAGCAGGAGATTCCAGGGCTAAGAGAGATCTCCAGAACACTACCAATAATTTATTCTATAGAATTTTTCTCTTCTATAATAAAAGCACATTTATTAAAGTAATGAAACAGTAGTTGATTTATTTTAAGCACAGAACAGAAGAGTCTGAGTTATGCAACACATTTGCTGTATATTATTGTACTTCTGGTACATGTGGTCTGTCATAGACAAGAAATAGTGTCTTTGCATGGCATGGACCAGGACTAAAACATACAATATTGAGCTGCGCTGTGCTGATCTGGTCAGCTGCCAACCAGGAAAATGGAACATGAGCTGTTGTAGTAATTTTACTTAATTAGTGCTGCCTTTTACTTTTTGTGACCATACTGATGCTGTTTTCTGTTAAGATAGAATCATAATTATTATTTTCTAAGGTAGAACATGAGCATTTAGCCTGATTCTTTGAAACTTCTCTAAGGAATAATATTCCCCCTCAGCAGGCACGTGTTGTTAGTCCTACTGAATCTGACATATGGGGTTGTCATTCTTGTGCTTAGCTAACATTGATCTTTTCAGCATTGTTAATGAGGACTGTGTATCTCTACTCACAGTCCTGTGTTCTCTCCATAACTGAATCTGTGAAGTCCATATCTCGTACAAATACAAGGGTTGTATTTAGTATTCTATTTTTCATCACCAGAATTGAGAAGAGCTTGTTACTGCACTTTGCATGGCCAAGCTCTGTTACTGTGTGCTGCTCCCACTCAGATCAAATGTAAAGATACGTGTGCTGTTGACCTCATTTAAAAGCCCTCTAGAGGGAAAGTCTGAAAAAGTTGATACAGTTTGACATGGTTATTCATTATGCATTGGAAGTGCATTGCTTTATTTTCATTAATTTTACATAGAAATGAGATACAGCACAACATTCTTTTCGCATTTTTGGGAGCTTCACAAAGCTTATGTTGTTATGTTCTCTTCACAGAACCACTTATAGACAGGCAAATCCAAAAGCATTCTGCATTCCCCAGTGTCGTGGTTTTAAACCAGTAACTAAAGAAATTACTTATTTCTTGTTGTGAGATATGGATTAAAACAAGAGCAAAACAGGCTTAAAACTTAAAAGGAATAAAGACAGTTTATTAACAGACTACAAGAATAAGAACACTAGAGTAAATTTCCAGAAAACCCCTTCTTTTACATTTTTGACCATTTCTTTGTACACATGACATGATAACATAGAGACAAATAACTTTAGAACTTTGGTGGCTAAAAACAGTCTCAATTTTTGTTAGAGTCTTTTCATCAGTCTTTATAGAGAAACAGAAGTCTCTTTCTGCCAATCTATGGAGTTCCTCACCAGAAAACTATTTTTGTCATAGTTTTCTATTTCTCTAATGCCAGCTGCCCGGAAATCTGTCATTAGATCTTCTCCTCCCATCTCACATCTCTCCGAGGTGTGCATGGGTCACTAAAGTCTTGGGATTTCATTTTTAAGGATGAGTTATTCAAAGGCAGAAGTCCTCTTCATCTGTTTCTGTGAGCTCTCCTGGAAAACAGTTTCTCTTTGCCCCCAAGGCCTCAAAATCTTCACTCTACTTGATTCCAGCAACTCACAGTGTCTCTTTTGCTCAAAACCCACACTTTGAATACTCTATTCCTCCCAATACTCTCATCATGAATTACAGGAGTCTCTTATATGATTATTGTCCATCTCCATAGCTTTAACAAAAAGATATTTCAGCTATTAAGCATCTTCTTATTCTCTCTCTCTTATTTAAAACTTAACTCTTTTCCTCACTGTTGCATTGGTGGTTCTATGATGTTTTCTCTATGTTAATTGTCTCTCTCTCTCTCTGTCGTTCCGAGAGAAGGAGTAATCTGTATGTTTACTCAAGGTAGTAAAAGAATTAGAGGCTTAAAAAGCTACAAGAGTTCATAGTATCAGGTTTCAGTCTAGCAGAAACAACTACAAACCAAGCTCGGCTGACCAACGCTGCTTCTCCCCCCTCCCGCGGCCTTGTCGGCCTGGAGGGAGGGGGGAGAGGCCGACACAGAGCTTTAGTTACCTTGCCAAGAGCCGGAAGCGAAAGAGATCGAGAGAACACTGTCTGTACTTCTTAAGGGGGTGTTTACAAGTTGAATTCACTTTTTAATGGTCAGATCTGCTGTCAATTCTTGGAAATGACTGATAATTGGTCAGGAGGAAAAAACTCCCATCAGCCATCAGCACCTCCAACTTCCCCTCTCTCCTCAGCTGCTTTAAAGGTAAAGCTACCCCATGACACCCAGCTCATCAACCCATGTTTAAAGAGGATTGGGTTGTCCTTATGTTAAATGTTG
This sequence comes from Parus major, assembly GCF_001522545.3. Taxonomy (NCBI): domain Eukaryota; kingdom Metazoa; phylum Chordata; class Aves; order Passeriformes; family Paridae; genus Parus; species Parus major. The sequence goes on along the minus strand of NC_031772.1, from coordinate 13,004,062 downwards.
GCATTCTGTTACTTCTCCTGCATGGTATTTTTCCTGGTTCTGTAGAATGACTGGCACTGATGAAAAATATTCAGGTGTGATAAAAATAGAAAATATGCCCTTGGTATACCATTGAAAATTGTAACTAATCACCATGATGTAAATGTTGGAATATGAGAACCAATATATAGAAGTCTAGTTGTAGTTGTGCTGAACTATCAGTATCATTCACAAAATACTGCAGCTCAAATACAGCCTGATTGTTGAGTTTCTAAATAGAACTGAGGATTGCTACACTGCACCTTTTTCATTAAAACCAGGTTTCTTTCTTTCTATTTTGCTGACTGAAGGAGATGTAAGTGAAAGGTCAGCATATCAGCATGTCAAATTTAGGATGATTTTTTATGATCATATAATATAGTAGAACATCATTCCTTCATGAAATGTATGCTGCTTTTTTAAAGGCGTGCAACTAAATTCAGAAAAATATTGGGAACTGTTCAGACAAAAGTGGTGATTTATATACTGGTGAGAACATGAATATAATTTTTTTTCTAACTTCTTCTAGAGCAGAATAATAAAGAAACATTACTTTGTCTTACGAAGATTATCAGTATTAAAGGTATTTTAAGTACTTGCATTCAAGCTCAAACCTATTCACAGTGACCTTAGTTTCAATGCTCTATGCATTGAATGATCCCAAAGGACTGCAAAGGTCTGCAAATGATGTGCAGTCCCTTTCCGTTCTGTTTCCATTCCTCTGTGCAGTTTCCAAACTTCCTTACTTTAACCCCCTTATTCAAAACCCTGCAAATGCCATTATGAATCAAATTCTATTGTTTTTCAACTTTCAGAATGACTGATTTTTCTTTATAGCATACATTATATTAGCTACAATCCTAGCAGTCCTAGAAAAAATTACTTCTTCTGGCCCTGAAACCTTAGCTAAGATCTAGTGGTTTGGCCACAAAATTAGGAACCAGAAACTTCTTTGTAAATCCGTAACAATTGCCACTTGTTTCACCCAAAGTAAGCAACTCCTTAAAGCTGCTTGTGGTGTCAGTTCTTTTTAGGTAGCATGGTGATAATACCTCTTGCCTCTTAGAAGTGTAATGGAAATTATTTGAAGTCTGTGATCCTGAATGACCTAGAGGTACTAAATGTTGTCATCTAAGTATAACTAGTCCTGATTATGGAGTATTTGGTTGTTATATGCAGAGGGCTTATGCATGCATTAACATCAAATTAAATATAGGTAATAATTTCTGTACTGTAGTTACTAAAGATACACATCCAGTCCTCGCTTAACCCTCTGTGATCCTATTGATTGTTTTGAGATTTACTTTGAGCTTAAAATAGGGTCAGATTGGACCCAAAATATTCACTTCTAAGGCAATTTAGATTTTGACATCAATGGAGATTTTGCTCCACACCTCTGCCTTATAATGCCTCACATTAATTCTGTGCTAGGAAAAATCAAGTATGTGGAACTTAAGTGGAATGCAGGGAGTATGTTTTGCATAGCAGTTATTCCCAATACGGCATAAACAAAGCACAGCAGAAAAAGAGAAATTATTACTGGCACTTCACATACTTGCTCAGATGAATAAGGGGGTTGGCAAGATGAATATTCCTTATATGGATGTATATTAAAAAGAGGAAGTAAAGCTCTTTCTCAGTTGAGGACAGTAGCTCGTGGTTTTCATATTGTATCCGGTCAGAACATTGTTTCCCGTGTAAGTGTTGCACTAAAAGACAAACAAAAATGCAGCAATAGGTTTTTCTCTGTTCTAGCCACCCGGCCATCCAGAGTCCCAAGTGGTGATAGAAGCTGTTCCTTTTCCTTCCTATTTAATCCAGTCCTGAGCTGGATTAGCAATTGCATGTTCCTTTGTCAAAGTGCAAGCTTAGCCTGGATAGCCATGGGAATCCTGCCCTAAGTACCCACACTTGACATACAGACTACTGCTCATCTGTTGGTGTGGCACTGTGCCCACTTCCCCAGCTCACGGGCCATTCCAGTGAGGCATAACTGCCAGCTGATTGCGAGGTTCCATGGGCAGCTGACAGCACTGCTGCCTGCTCTGCTCTGAGTATGGCTTGCTTTATACAGAAACCTGTGTTACAGGTGGATTTAGTGTTGCACCACTTAGAGTTGTATAGGCAAAACCCTAGTCTGATTGAAGCTGAGTCAGCCTTACCATGACCTGACTAGAAACAGATCTGAAAAATTGTCGGTCTGCCCTGGAGGACAGACAGGGAAGAAAAGGGGGTCTGCCAGTGGATACTGAGTCAAACACTTTGTTGTATAAGTGCATCAAAGATGACACAGAAGTTCTGCACATAAGCAGCAATTCATGACAACTGATGAAGCAAGGAAGAGCTCTGTCTCACCATGGTGATTCCAGGTGAGTTCAGGGCATGTTTTACTTAGTGTTTTGCACAATATTTGAGTCATATGTTGATTCATCTCCCTAAAAATAAAAGTGTCTGACTTCTTAACCTGCTAACACTCAGTTGCTTTATGCCTTTGCAAAGATCTCTCATCCCAATCCACGTATGTGCATCCATGCTGACAGAAGATTCTTCTGCATTTGAAGGCATTCATAGTTTGAAAGTTTTCACACCTTCCCCATACCTGCTTCTCTCAAAACTTAGCAGTAATGAGGTTCTGATTGCAAAAGAACTGACATGAAGAATTAAGAAACTGTGAAAGGTAGATTTTCACCCTTTCTTTTTAAAAGACATTAGAAATATTTTAGATCCTTGGAAATGTTTGGTTTCAGTTTTTGTTTTTAATTTGGTTTTGTTCTTGTTTTGTGTGAGTAACAAGGAATTCCTTTTCACTCTAAGAAAGATAAATGTTAGAATCCTTTTAGAAATTAAATACCAATTATAATTAATTCCAGTAGAAAGAATTCCATGTTGTTTATACCAGTTCATACTTTTATATGACAGAGTAAGTAACACATGGAGAAAATCTGGCCTTGTGTGTTGCGTGGTGAAAGGCACTAGTGGGAAGTGAAATGGGCTGAAAGTCAACTAGGGCTCTTTTATTGCCTCTGCTGTTGAACTACTTTATGACCCTTAGAAAGCCACTCAACTTCTCTGTGCCTTGGTTTTCTTTTGGTATTAATTAACTAAATTGTAAATGATTTGTCAACAAGACTTCTACACTGATCTTGGCTTGGCCTTCAAGTGTTAATGGATCAAAAGTAATAATGTTGAAGACTTCATAACCAATCCATTTAGCCAAAGGTATTCTTAATACTTTTTGGGAAAGTACTCATTTACTTGCATAAAGACACGGTTCTGAAAAAAAGAGAAAACATCACAGCACATATTCTTCATTGTCATTCATCTATTTATCCTTTTAATCTTACATAATCTTACATAAAAGCACAGTATTTTAGATCCTCTAAAACAAAAAGCATAGAAAAAAGAAAAAGAGGGCTTTTTCTGGCCATTATAGGTTTTACAGTTTTATTCATGCCTCAAAATGAAAATTAGCTCTTTTAGCTAGTATACGTGTCTGTGTATGTATGTGTTATAATGAGCGCACAATAAACAAATACAGTGTATTAACAAGAAATATTTAATGTATCCTTGTAATTAGATATTCCCTTTTCATGGAGTCACTGTTCTGTACACGACTCTTCTGGAAATAACCAGTGTTATCTGGAAGCCTTAAAACAGACATCCCCTTTGGTGAGAGGAGCAAATGCAGCTCCACCTCGTGCAATAAATGTAGGTCAGTTCCTGCAGAAGGAAATCTGTACTTGCACTGCAGCGCGCCTGCACAGGGCCAGCTCCCACGAACTCTGTGTGTTGCTTCTTAGGCTCCTCTTCAGTTAATTATGCATCTTTTCCCTTGGCTGCAGGATGTTTCTGAGCTGCCTATGGAGTATTGTTCTCCATTCTACGTTCAGGTGCTTGAAAAAAGCATTTCTGCTTTTGAAAATTTAGGATTTTACCAATTAGAACACATATAATGTATTGTTTTCTCCTCCCCCACCCTGAATATTTTTTTACCCTAGTATTTTTTTTTTAATACCAGATGTGTTTTGAAGCTCTCTGAAATTAACACAAATAGAAAATTAATTATAAGGATAGTGCAAAAGCTTTTCATATCACTGCTCAGATATAAAAAGGTTTAAGGATGAATGTGATAAAATTCATGTAACTTCTCATACAACATTCTTGAAGGGGGTAGATGTCTTGAAAAGAATTTTAGAAAAGTCAATCTTTGCTTTAACATAAAGAATTTAGTAGATCTATATTATATTATTTTAGGTTTTATTTCATTGGAAGTTCTAAGGATTGCTTATTCCTTGATCTCTACTCCCAGTTCAAACTCTGTAAAATTTCCTTTACTCATACTCTTCATTTCTTTCAAATGTTATTGAGAAGCTTCTTCAAGTTTCCATTCAGTGGGTACAAGCAGTGTACACCCTGTCTCTCATTCTCCCATGTGTGAGCACAGTTTAACAATAGCCATGACAGTGTTTTTCTCTGAAAGGAGAGGCCTAGTTGAGAGTATGGTGGAACAGATATTTCATATTTCCCTCTAAGGCTGTCCCAGAAAAAGGTGATTATTGGAGCAAAATATTTGTGTATGTGCATGTATACATCTACACACACTTTTAAAAAAACATACATGTATATTTATATAGAAGAATTACTCTTGAAAGGTTCCTGGTTTAAATATGAACATTTTAAGAAAAATGGGAAGTGTATTCACTGAAGAGGAAGACAGAAACAAATCTTTCATTCTGCATCACAACCAAATACATACAGTCTGCACAAATTGCTAAATATGTTGATGGGAGAGGGATGAAGTAAACCTCCCGACACTGTGCACTTTTGGAAAAAAGTGAGCTTACTTAGCATAATTGGAGAAACACTGCAGCATTCTCTGACTTCCATACTTGAGGGAGAATCAAACTAACCATTTACATTAGATTACAGAGTACACTTGAATTACAGTGCTTCAAATCCATTGTTATGCAATTTGTGGAACTACTGCAGTACCCCAAATGCTGCTACTGCCTCAGAATTACAGATGTGGGCAGTGTCCAACAGTCTCACAGTCTCCTGTGAAAAAGGGCAGTTGTTTAGGAGATAGGATGACTTTTTGAGTACCTCAGGGGTCCATACTTTAGTTAGGACCCTGTGTCAGAATCAATACACTGTATTGAGATATTATTCCTAGGTACTATCTGATGGAGAAAATCTGCTCTGATAATGTATTTGCTGAAGACGCTTTACAGATAATCAGTGTTTTACAGTGTGTGTGTGTGTGTGTGTGTGTGCGTGTGTGTTGTGTGTGTATAAAAGTGTTTATTGCTAGGGAGTCACAACTTTTACATGTTATTAAAATGCCAGAACTTTGCAATACACCGAGCATTTTGTGTAGCTGTAAGCACTTGTTCATTTTTTTTACTTACATTTGTGAACTTAAAAATCCAGGCAATTCATGGAAGTGTGAAAGGGATGTCTCGGAAAGCTAAATAAGTTACATCAATCCCCTCTGATGGGCCCCCTTTTAAAAGGTTATACAAAAGAACTGTTTTGTTTGAGCGAATTGCTTACTACTTGGTGAAAATCATATATTAATGAGTCCCAGATCAATACTCTTGAGGCTGCAAAAGGAACAAAGATAACTTCAACCCAAATAAAAGATAGATCAGAAGCTATATTTTAGCAAAAATGTCTCTTAAGTGCTGTTTTCTGACACTAGGAACTCCAATCAATGTGTCAGTATTTTGGAATTTGAAAGGAAATAGGGATCAGACCTGACAATCCAGAGCTGATATTTGATGCTCTGGTCTTTTTGATAAACTGACAGGCAGTGGAAATTGCACATGTCTGCAGGGAATCAGGAGAAAAAGAGAGACAGTTTTGTGGAAAGCCTGCTTATGATTCACAATGACATCATTTTATCAAAATGGATTGCTTCTCCAGTGTGTGTCAGTTTGCTTTCCTTTTTTTAATGGAAGATTTCGCAGATTGTAAACTGATACGTTTTGTACACATCTACAATATATTCTGACTTCTGTTGGTTTACAGTTTCATTTCAATTGCTCTCCCATTGCTGCAAATGAAGCAAACTTGTTAAAAAAGGGTAATCAAAAAAGAATTAGAAACTTTGCCCCAAAAGCTTTTTTTTTTGGAAATATATGTTGAAATTTAACAAAATTTTAAAAAGTCTTCTTGTCGATAGTTTAAAATAACTGAGAAGAATTTTTCATGTTTCATCTTCCTAAAAACGATATCCTTTGGATTTATGTAATTCTTTTCATCTGAGTCTCTTAAACCTTAAATCTTAAACCATGCTGCAAATACTCATCTTAAAATATCGTATTCACACAAATAGCATTATACCCATACTCACGCTGGTAGACTGAAAGACTGCAAGACTGGGTGACCAGCCTGATATCACATGTGACGCTGCTCTTGGCCACACCGGAGCTCTGGGCTAGCTCTACGGTGCCACTCCGGCACGAGCAGTCGCCAGGAGTGGGGAACTGCAGGGGAAAGGCGATCCCACTGCAGAAGCTTCAGAGCACTGAATCCTGCCGGGCTCTGCCAAATCAGGCGTCGTGGGTGATGGCAAAAGGAAGGAGGAGACTCACTCAGCTGTGCTTCCCAGGAACAGCTTTATTTGGGGGAGGGGATAGGCACAAGGGTCTGGGCTGGGAGAAATCAGGACTGAAAAGAGCCCAGAGCACCTCTGTGCACTGGGTTTTATCTCAGGGGCGGGCACAGTCCAGGGTCCAATGGGAGCTGACGGAGGGAGGGCTAGGGGGAGGAGGTTACAATGTCAGGGACCAATGGGGATACAAAGAAGGCGGGAATACAACATAACAACCAGTAGTGTTTTGAGGAAGGGATGATATACATGGAAGGAGCTGGAAGGAGAGGTGGGGTTTACAGTGATGGATGGCGAGATGGGGCAGGGTAAAGGTGATTGGCAGAGAACATTCAGGAAAACTGGGAGGGGTTTACATAACAGACAAATGGAACCAACCAAAGCAGTAAATGGGGGAGAACCAGGAACATACCAAACAGACAAAACACTAACAATTTTAAGAGAACTGAATAAGCATACTACAACACACATGGAAACTGGGAATTTATCTGCAAACAGAACCCAAGACTCCTGACTCTCAGGAGTCCTGAGTTCAGGATGGCATTCAACATAGCACACACATTTTACCACTTTTAAAATACCAGAACCAAATCCTGAATCCCGCATAAAAACAAGCTTAAATCTGCTTTGTGTGAGGGAACAAAGAAGTTGCCTTGTGGGACAGGTTTACTGAGCCACTAAGTTCAGTGTTCTCTCTCTGGGATCAGCTAATACTTAAAAATGCTTCACCCACTCTATGGTGGTTTTTTGTGGTTAGTTCATGCCTGGAATACAGAGATTAACCCCCCTTTCTTAAATTCCCCACCCCATTAACTATTAAAACTCAATTTTGTTCTAGACATATAAACAATTTTGTGCATTTAGGCAGTGTGCATTGGAAGTTGAACTCCTTTGTTTTTCTAGAATCTTTGACCTTTAAAACACCTCTCTTTATTGTTTATTTAAAATTCGAAAAGATGCTTGGCTCTCTTGCTTTTACAGCCTTTACAGAGGCTACTAAAATTACAACCTAAATTTTTTTTTGTCATTTTAGCTTTAGTATATAGCCTTAAAAGAGAGTAAGTACCACTAGTTTTCTTCCTTAGGAAAGTGTTACCTTGTTAGGTAAGAAACATTCTCAGAATTTAGTCACATGTGTCCCTGTGCTTCTAGAGACATTATTAATATCAAACAGAACTGTCAACTCTGAAAACCTGCTTTCATGAACTTGGAGATGGTGGCTAGACAGGCTAGAAAATTTTTCTTCATGTTTTTATTGGCCATTTCTGAAGTTAGAGTGCTGTGTCATCTTGAGACGACTGTGCAGCTGTGGAGGCAGAAGGGAGAATGGTAGGTGTGGAGCTGCAAGGAGCTGTCGTGGTGGAATATGGAGAGGACAGGGTCCTTAAAGGGCTGTAGTTTGTCAGAACTCATCCACCTAAATATGTTCAGTTTAACTAAATACTGATATAACTGTGATCTGTGTATCTTCAAATATCAAAACTCCTGATCTCTTCATCACTGAGAAAAGATGTTACTGCACCCCATTCCTTTAGTAAAAAGGGAAAAATAACCATCTTCTCTTAAATTACTTTACTATACCATAGGCAAAAGTGTCCAGTCCAGGCTGCTGCTGCTTTACCTTGGTTGTACACAGCAGTAGATAAAGTGAATCTTACCATATCAGCTCCTAGAAATTCAAGTCTGGCTTTATGTTCATGGATCCCCTACATAAATCAAGTGGAGTTGTGACTGAAATAGTTCTCTCCCAAGGCTAATACAGATATAAGATAATACTCTTATATCAGGCAGTAAGCAGGTTCATCATATCAGTTCAGTAAGCAGCTGGAAACCTTTTGCTTACTGGGCTCACTCTCTTTCAAGCATTGAAATCATGGCAAGCATAGTGCCATGTCTAACATGCTGATGTTATGTTCCATACAGGCCACTTACATGGGAGAATCAATAAGAGAAAAGTGAGCTCTGTATTATCAAGCAGGGAGGAGTGTCACCTGGTTTCTTACCACTATTGCATTGCATACTGATGTTTCACTGAAGATAAAATCCACCTACGTTCATTGCGAGCAAGGGAAAACCCCACTACTGCTATTATTACTACTACTACTTAAATAAATGAAAGGTTGTTTGGCATGATGTCTTTTCCTCTTAATGTATATTTTCACCCTGGGGAATGGCTGCCTCTAATTGATTCATCTAGGGCAAAATACAACCAAGAATATATTAAACATGGTTGGTCCTATTCAAACTGGCAGCAAAGGTAAATTTTTCCCTTTTTATTGGAGGATAAAGAATTATTCACTTTCAGTTTTCTTTTACAGATAGATTTATTCTAAAATGATCTGCTGTTTATGGCTGTTTGTGGAGGCTGGTGAGCTGATTAACATAGAATCCACAATTATCCCTCAGAGGGAAAGCTTCTAGAGGAGTTCCTTTGTTGCTGGGATAACAACAAAAGGAGTTGACCCCCCCCCCAGCATGCTTTGTAGCCCATGCAAATTTTATATTCTCCATGCAAATTATATGTACCCCATTGGTCCTTCCCCTTTGCTCCACCCTGAACCCTCAGTTGACTAGTCCTGATGCTCCTATATAAACCGCTGCTGCCTCTGACTATCTGGCATCTTTTGTCCCTCACCCCTTCATGGTAGCTGGAGCTCTCCACATCCCTGGACTGAGAATGAAGGCTCTCTGTGGAACACCACATGATACTTCTGTCCCTCCTTCTGTGTTGCCTGGACATTGCTGGAAGAGCTGCTACAGCCCTTTCCAGGGCTCAGAGCTGAGATCACTCTCAGGAGGGCAGGGAGTGCCTGTACACCCAAGAGTGTCCATCCAAGGATGCTTTTCTGGGAAAGTCGCAGCACCTGGACCACCACCCAGGCCACGACAGCTATTTTTGCAAAGTGCTTTTAGCTGTGGCCATCCTCTGCCTTGTTCCAGTTTATTTTAAAAAAAAATAAATCCTTAATGGATATGCAGAAATTCTGTCCCTTGTTATCCAAGCCTGAGTATTCTTCCTTCAATAATTTTCAATTGGAAAATGGAACCCATTTTTGATGATGATTTAACTCAGAGAATCTGCATTAGTTGATTAGATACTAAAATGCTTTTGCTTTAATTTTGGTCAATCTGACAAGTGAAAAATAGATGTCAGCCATGTGACAAAATGCTGAATATAAATTCTGTTAGCATTTGCTCCTGAGATAAACAGAAAAGGTGAGGGTTGGGGAGGAGCTGAAGAAAGAGTAGGGAGTTAGAGGAGACTGGAAAAGGAAGAATGATAGCTACTCTTGAAAACATCAAGCCTAAAGGAGAGTGCTAACTAAGTTAGTCAGTTGTTAGAAGCTAACAAGACAGTCAGCTCCCTCTCTGGCTGTAGATGTCATAAAAACACTTGCAGAAGTATACCACAATTTCAAATCAGTAAGTAAATAAAAGCAATAAAGAGGCACATTTGTGGTGCCATGTTCAGGTACATTATCAAATCAATCTGATTCTTGTATTAACTGCAAAGTGTACCAATGCTTGACAGAAGAAGATTACAGAAAAAAATTTAATCTAAAATTCCTTGCTAACTTCTGAGTGATTGCAGACTTCTGAGGTCTGTAGCACATTCTGCTGTAAAGTCTCTCTCAGTGTTAGAAATCACATAACTGAGAGAGGTGATCTTGTTTTCATTCTGTCACCATGTTTTGGTGGGAGGCTTTCTCCTCATATAGAGAACTAACACGGCTAGATACCTTTGTTAAAATGTTGTATATGTTAAGACCTATTTATTTGATAGCAGACAAACAGAAAAGATCTTCTGACTGTTTCTATCCAAAGAAGCTTGTGAAAGTTTGGTCCCTGACAGAATTCAGCTTAACAGATACCTAGGGTGAGGCTGCACTCCAATACTGTCTCTGTGATTGCCAGCATCTGTTGTGGTTTGCAGACTTGTCCAATGAGATTTGCTAATCCACTTGTGTGTTTGACCCCATGTTGCTGAATACAGCTCTCTGGAACATGTTACATCCAATACAGTTAACCCTCAGGGACAGTCTTATTGCCACACTTTCCCATACAGCCTGTGCTGTATTGTGAAAACGGATATGTGGTTTAAGTTGAATCAAAACTCAAATGCTGTATTTGCATCAGTAAATACAGACCTCAACTACAATGTACAGAACTGGATTCAGACTTCCAAAAACCTCTGGCCTATTCAGATCTAAACTGGGATTAAGATCTTACAGTAATGAAGGGCATTGCAATATTTTAGAGGGCATGTTGTCCCAGTTTGCTCATGTTCTGAATTTCGTAGGAGCAATGTTCTGTGGGTGTGCTCTCCAGTAGTCTCTATCACTGAAGATCAAAATAATGATAGCATTTGGAAACTGGAATTGGAAGGTGAAAGTTTTTGTTGGCTTTGTATCTGCTAATAAATGATGCAGGGAGGTTTAGTGTCTGGAGAATTAGATTTTAGCTTGGTGATTCATGCTTTTACTATCCAGTCACAGAATGTCTGGATTTGAAGGTAGTTAGTGTCAAGCTGAAAAAATCAAAATGAATGTGTATTATTCCACTTGTAGCCAATGATGATTTCTAAGAATTCAGACTCTTGGTAAGAGTATGTTCCACCATGAATTTCTCAAAGGAACCAGCCAAATTCACATTTTCAGATACTGTTAAGGGAAGTGGGATATGAAAATACAGAGTAAGAAAATCTCTCTGATCTTAACTTTTGTACTATTCTAGCTTTTTTCTTTTTATTTCATCACATGTTATTTCAAGGAGTTGAAAATAGAGATATTTATACAAGGAGGGATTTAAATTTTAGGCAAGTCCTGTATGTTATTTTTTTATTAAAATGCCTAAACAGCTGTTTGAAGAGATCATAATGCATGTTGTGACCACAGCATTTTATAGTTTGGTTTGTAAAAGATACACATTTCTTGTAATGCTTTAACATATTCTTTTTAACTTGAGGTACTCTCATCTTCTCTAACAGACAGATGTTTGATTTTAGTGGGACAAAAATAAGCTCTTACAGTGCTGACATCTTTAGAAAATCTTATAGAAGTGTAATGGGAGTTTTCAACTAAAAGTAAAACTTCATTGCTTCCCAGCATTTCTGTAAGAGTCAGGCAACATACCTGCAACCAAGCATCTGCCTAGCTCTTTTCCAGAGCAACCCAGCTCAATGTAAGCCTTGCTCTTGCCCTGAAAACAAGTAGAACACCTGGGACTTGTCATCCTTTGTATCCACATCACTGGCCTCCTACAGAAGCTTTCTAAATAAATCTTTCCTTGAGTACTTAACAGATGACTTTCTCTGCAAGCCTCTGTGCAGCTGACCCAGACCTCTAATCACTATGGATCAGCTGGCCCTCCTGTGCAGGGGCTATACAAGGTGGACAAGCTAGTGAAATGAAGGCCTCCTTCCCCTCTGGATTATTCACCTACAAAAAAATCAAAGTAAACTCTGGTAAAATTGCAGTCACTAGCTGCAATGCTAACTCTTCCAAATCTGACTTTTTATTAAAACAGTAGGGGATGAAAATGACCAGGCTAAATTCAGGTGAGACAGGCCCCTAGAGAACCATGGTGAAGCAAAGGCAAGTGAATCGATCTATGCCGTAGGATAGCAGAGTCTGAAATGGCACGGTAATGGCAGCAGCTAAAGCTCCTATCGATTCAGCACGGGATGCTTTTTGCTCCACTGATGACTGTTGTTCAGTTTCAGAAAACATGGAAAATTCTCTTTCATTATTAAAAATTATCCAGAAGTGTCTGTATATCAGGTGCAAATGTTTACAAATTGTTACAGTAGTAATTTCTGTAACAGTACTCTTACCCTACCTTACAAGCACGGGAAGGTCAGGGACTTTTTTAACAATTGTGTTTTACTTGTGGAAGAAATAGGGAAACAATGCTCTAATCCATTTGGTCTTAATAGTGAAATTTACTCCAGAATGTAAGAAAATGTTTTGGCCAATTTAAGTAATGGCTGTGATTATAGCACATAATGTGGTGAGTTCTATACTACATAATATGTTATGAATAGCACGCTGAAGGATTTTTTTCGTGTATGTATATTACATAGAAGCACAAGGGATGCATCTCTGAACTGTTTTTGTCTAGCTGATTATAGGTCTAACTGCTACTGGAGGAGGCTGAAAGAGCTTTGTTGAGAGACATTGATTGATTAATGAAGAGCGCAGCAGCAACAGACATAACATTGCAGTTATAGATTTTTCATACTTTATCTTCAGGTCTTGTAAAGATACAGTGGTGATCAGATGATGAGGTTTCCTTTCACCTTGCAGTAAGATACAACAAATCATGGCATTCTGCAATGCCACAAAACAGCTTTTGACAGAACACTAGGTGAAAGAAAATTCCCCCACAATCACGACTTTACAGTTAGACATTGTCCTTTACTCCTTCTGATCTCCTTAAGGGAGAGATGCTTCAAACAATAATTTAAAGTAATGCCCCAAATTTAGAAATAAAGTGGGAACTGTACATTCAAACACTTAGGGATTCTATTTTTATTAAATTGAAAGTGAGTGGAAAGTCACATGTGAAGTCTGCACACATTTCATTCTTGGTGATAGATAATTTGCTAAAGAAACCTATATTTACATTGCAGGTTAATGAGTACAACAGCTTAGAGTTAACAGTTTTATTTGTTCAATTAAAACAATAGCTTGTTTACCTAGTTAAAGAAAAGATGTAAAAAGACCAGCATCAGTATGCAACCACAATATAGCGGAGTTGATATTTTTATCTGAAAGTCAAATCCTGGCTGGGAAAACACATTTCAGCTATATAGGACTGATCATAGGGGAACCAGTTAAAATAAACTGGATTCTCATCCATTAGCTGGCATTTTGCTGTGCCCCTGTAATAAAGGTCTAAATAGGAACAGAGAAAAGAACTGCCACAATAGGCAGATGTCTTTACCACTTCTTTTTAGAACTACTTTTAAAGATGTGTGTTGGAATAGATTTTTTGAATATTTTCATATTATTCTGTATCTTTCCAATAAATCTAAGCAGGGCCTAAGTTTTATGAGATTTAGTGTAATAAGAGTTTAAATGTAAGTTGTTTTGCAGTTGCTGTTAAATCCACTGATCTTCCAGTGAGTTTGAACCCATTTTTAATAATGTTGTTGTTTAATAACAACCCATTTAAATAACACCTGTTCTTCAAGTTGCCCTTTCATGCCCTTTTTATATGATTTTTGTCCTGACTTCAATTCACAATATATCCCTTTTTAATCCATTTACAATGTAAATTAAGAATCAGAGCACATGAAGTTCTTACTAAACAGTCTTTTAAATGTATAAGTATATATATTTTAGAAATTATAATATGAATTTTTTTTTTTTAAGATAGAAACTTCTTTTAGAGAAAGCATCTCTTCAAGGATTATCTTTTATCAAGTTGTAATTTAAATTTGTAGTATTCCTCAGTTCATAAAACCCCAGTGAAATTTTATTCCGAAACTGGTTTTTCGCTCAGTTTAAAGGCTGATTTTATTTTAGTCAGGGTGAAGTGATCTGTAGACATTTAGCTGTAAATGTTGTACAAATACAAATAATCACATTTACATGTGCTTAAGTCTCTAAGTTCTTTTTTAGGATGAATATTGCACTAAGAAAACATGAGGTGAACACCTCATGTGAAAACATGAAGTGGGTATGTTTCTTTGAGGTGCAGGTAGGACACTGAGCAAGTCACTGGATTTCTGTATCGGACTTGTGTTTAAAAAAAGCCCTGAATTCAATGTTAGGCCAGATACCTTCAGTTCTCTCTGTAAAAGTTGTTACTGAAAAATGTCTCACAGTCTGTACATCATCACTAATGATAGTTTCCATTTTCAGCATGTATTAAAGAAAACCCTTTTGTTCACATACAACCCACACACTGATGCAGCATTCAATGATCCCAATGGTGAAACCTCAAGTCAGTTTCCATTGGGAATTTTAAAATGTGTCCTGTTCTTAAGCAATTAGCATTGCTCCACAGAAGCAACTGGAAGTATGATAGTTAAAACAGGAGAGGATTTTAGTCTACATTTCAAATTTTTATCATAACCTGGAGTGAAATGCAAAGACCTGCCATATTCCATGCATGAAATCATTAAATCATCATAGAATCATAGCATAGTTTGGGTTAGAAGGGACCTTAAAGACTGTCTCATTGCAAACCTTTTGCCATGGATAGGGACACCTTCCCCTAGACCAGACTGCTCAGAGCCCCATTCAACCTGGCCTTGAATGCTTCTAGTGATGAGGCATCCACAGCTTCTCTAGGCAACCTAGAGAAGCTAGGGGTCAGGTCTCTAGGGGTGTCAGGTCCCCACCACTCTCACAGGGAAGAATTTCTTCCCAATATCTAATCTAAACCCTTGCAGTTTGAAGACATTCCTCCTTGTCCTATCACTCCATGCCCCTGTAGAAAGTTCCTCCCCAGCTCTCTCATAGCCTCTTTAGACACTGGAAGGTGTTGTAAGGTCTGCCAGTAGCCTTCTCTTCTCCAGGCTGAAAGCCCCCAGCTCTCTCAGCCTGTGCTCATGGCAGAGGTGCTCCAGCCATTGGAACATCTTTGGGACTCACTGCAACATCTCTCTTACACTGGAGGTCCCAGAGAAGGATGCAGAACTCCAGGCAGGGTCTCAAAAGAGCGGAAAAGAAGGGGAGAGGCACTTCCCTGGACCTGCTGGTCATACTACTTTTGAATGAGCTCCTGAAATGAGCTGAGATGGTCCAGTTCCCTGCTGTTCAAGTACTTACATACAAAAGTAGGTACCTGTGTTGAAGCTGTACTTGATTTTGGAACCTCATAGGCATCAGAGCATCAGACTCATACAGTTATAAATAAATAAGCAATGCTGTGTAATTAGCTATCTTGGTGATATAAAAAAATGTAAGCGCATGTAGGCATGATGCATTCCAGACTTTGCATAGGATTTAGCAGCACTCTGTTTCAAATATCAGCCGAGAAAATCCTTTTTTATTGACCCAGCAAAAAAAAAGTGTGAATTCTATGACTGCCAACATGTTCCAGATATTTTTTAAAATAAATGTATGTATATATATTCTTTAAACTTTTAGGTTACTTTAATCTTATGATCTTAAGTAGATTCACACACTTTGATTAATATGTAGGCTATGGTAATTCTGGGATCTACAGGGATCAGACACTTCAGAAGAAATCATATTTGTGACAAAAGAGAGAAACTACTGTAAAGTGCACAGGAGCACTTTAAAACAGCTTAGAATGGGAAATGAAAAATTCTAGTGGAGACTTCAGGTGAATTTATTAACTACATTGTTACTGCTGGGAATATGAACAGAATAAATATTGAAAGATTTCATATGCCACAGCAGTGTCTGTTAATGTCATCCTGAGGCATTGTTTCAGTACTGAATTCACTCTGTATCAACATTGTGTCGTAGGAAGAAATAAAAGCCAGTTCCCCATGAAAAACACTGAACATTATAGGCTTCCCAAGTCCTCTGTGGCACTGGACTCTTAACACAGAAAGCAAATAAAGCAGAAACTATTTTGTAAGTAGATCCACTCAGATTGCCTCAGCACTTTGT
Organism: Parus major; assembly: GCF_001522545.3. Classification (NCBI taxonomy): domain Eukaryota; kingdom Metazoa; phylum Chordata; class Aves; order Passeriformes; family Paridae; genus Parus; species Parus major. The sequence goes on along the minus strand of NC_031772.1, from coordinate 12,987,838 downwards.
TATATTAGCAGGGAGTTCAAATGCTTGGTTAGGTTGGCTTCATTAAATGTATTTGAACAATTGAAAAATAAAAAAGGAGAAAACACACATCTCTGACATGCTGAAAGCACTTTTGCATCTCAGCAAATTCAGGAAAACTCTAAAATAACTAAACTTAGCTGTTTGTCAGCATCTGCTGGAACAAGATGATGTGGTGAGGTGGATTTATACTTTACTTCTCAAGTTTATTTCTGTTTCCACATTTCCTCCTTCCTCTCCTCCTTCCACTCTGCTCCTGTGTGCCTCTCCTTCCCCAGCTGTCTTATAACTGCTCAGATTCATTGTGCCCTATCAGCCTTTGAGTTTAAGTTACTCTCTGGAGCATTTGCTTTAATACAAAGAAGAGCATACAGAAAGAGCACTTTGTATTTCTTTCTCCTAATGGCACACAAACCTGCCTGGCTGATAGCTGCTGGCACTGAGACCACCTATGCTGCTTCCTCCCTCTTGTTCTCCTCTTTATCTACTGATGTAATTTTACTGGGAGTGATGCAGAACAGATAGAATAGACAGATTTCATTGGATTGAGTAGCTGCTAAAGGAGAAAATGCCAATAAAATACTTAGCCTCTGCCTGTGATGTGTGGATTCAGGAGACATCCTTAGAATAGAAAATATTTTTTTATAATGGTATCAAAGGAAAAAAGTGGTGAGAAATGCATTTCAGTGAGAAATGAATTTTCTGCTTGTGATTTTCTGTCTGTTGAAGACTATGCAGGTCACTTCTCACTGTTAAGCTCTTACAGAAACAATATTGTATTCCTTATGCCAATTGTTAGTTGGGAAGAAACCAGAACAGAAGAGGTGCTGTCTTTGGAGGTTCTTGGCAGTCTGGCATATGCTTGTCATACAGACTTGATGCTGCAGCAACAAATAAATATTAGCTCCATATTCAAGAATATGATACTGCCATCTGTAAGAGGCATTGGTCTCCAATTTATTTGTAGGGGTAATTTGCTCTGTTGATTTTTAACAAGCAGGGCTTTCATGCATGTGGTTGAACCTCAACTACAACCACTGAAATCATGTGGGACTCTGACATTTCTGTATTAGTTGTTAATTGTGGAATTTGCTGCTCTTGCTGCTCCAGTGGAATTCAAGGTTGTTGACCTTCAGAGCTCACTGTTAGGCCTATCTCTTCTTTTAGGCAAAAAAAAAGGATTACGGAAGGGGGAGTTACTAGGAGCAAGTGAGAGATTTTATATATTTTTTTAACTTGTGTCATTCTTGGCACATACTGTACAGTAAAATAATGGGTAAGGATTCATGGGTAATCATTCATGCAATTGCAGTGCCAAGAGCCACATGTGATAATACAAAAGCTGAAGAATTTAGAAGTATCCATTTAATTTTACACTAGTCCTCATACTAACTTGAGGAGTGAGTGTTGCATGAGGAGACAATGCTTTGACACAGAATATGCCTGAGCATTTGACACAGAAGAGGGACCACAGAGAATGATTTTCCTGTGCAAGCTTTAATGAAGATAAGGAGAAAGCAATGCATAACTCAGTCATGTACAGCAGCCAACAGGGATTTTGCTTTACACTGTATTTGTATGATTCTGAGTCCCTGTATCTTTAATCATTTGCATTGCTGCAAAGCTTTTAGAACTGCACATACAGACGTTTTGCTATTGGAGCATCACCAAAAATTCTGTGTAAGCACAATATGCAGGGAAAAACATGTCTTGAAAATATTACCTTGTACAGGCAAAAAAACCAAAAAAACCCCAAAACAAACAAACAAACAAAAAAACCCAATATGCTGCAAAGGATTTTTGTCCTTTCCTGGAGTCATGAAACTGCTAATATTAGGGCTCTTTCCTTATTATTATTTATTTATTTACTTAAAAAAACAAGTGTAAAAGGAACAGCCTAGAAGCAGAATGCTTCTAGAAGCGTAGAAGCAGAATGGAAGATGGTAGGACTAAAATAATTTACAGAACACATAGGACTAAAATAATCTACTGAACACATAGGTAACAACATTTCTTATCCCTTTCATACATCCTCAGTTGTCTCCATATAGTGTAGCTAGCACTGAAACTCACATTTTTAAATAGGGTTACTTTTTGTTCCAAAAAAGACAACATTTTGGCTTAAGAAGGTTATTTTATGCTCTGGTGTGAGATTTATACTTCTCCCCCACCTCTACTGTTAGCTAAAGGTGCTTTGTAATACACTAAATGATACAACACAAAAGATCTAATAGAATTTGAAACCTCTTTGGTTCTTAGAAACATGCAAAACTTTGCATAAAATGAATATTGCTGAAGCTCAGTCTTATTTCCATATTCTTTCCACACTGTATTTGTGTATAATGGGCTTCCAGGAATGTTCATGACCTTACAGCTGTCCTTTTTGTATACAGTCCAGGGCTCTGTCCTTGAGATATGTTGCACACAGAACAAAGACAAAATCATGGCTTCAGGCCTCTGTCTTCCGTCTCTGAAAAAAATAAATAAAGCCTATATAGGAGACATTCTCCAGTCAGTACTGGTCCCGCTACATGTGAGTGATTACACCCTGGGAAACAATTATAGATGGTAATAAAAAATTTAAGCTCTAAGGACAATACAGTTTTTCTCAGGAACTTCCAGGTAAAACCCTGCTTTGGGTTTGTTTTTTTTTGTTTGTTTCTTTGTTTGTTTGCTTGGTGCATTGGTTTGTTTAGGGTTTTTTAATTATCAAACTCACTTATTTTTCTCAATTAAAAAATAGAAATGGACAAATGCATTTCATAGCAGTTTGACTCAATATTTTAGAAGATCATTTTCTTTTTGAAGTCTGTATCCTGCTCCCACACAAGCAGCCTGTTTCTTGTTTGCCGTCAGTGAGCAAATAATTGATGCACATTTACAATACTACTTCAGCAGCACAATGGTGATGGCAATGTTTGGTTTATTCTTGCTGCCATGCAAATTTTCATTTTCTTTGAGTAAATGTATTTTTCTGCTGAAATTTTGTTTTCTGGCAGGTGCTCAAAACTTCCTTGTTCAAATGTATTTGCAGATGGCACAGGCATGGGTTCTGTGTGGTGACTGAGTAGACAGTGCACAGCCTGGGACAAAATGACAATCACTAATTATTTTAGAACGAAGGGCATATGTGAGATTTCAATATCAAACGTCTCAATACCAGCAGTGCTGTGCACAAGCACTACCAAATGTAGCTCTAAGAAGTTGCTTTGGGGCTGAATTTGGTGAAGTCCGTAACTGCAGGATGTGACAGTGAGTATCCATAATAGCTGTGCTTTTGGCTATGGCTTCCTGTTGTGGAGCCTGACCCAGAGAAATACAATCAGTGCTGTGCAGGTGGAGGACCTGTGCAGTAATACGGAAAGTGCAGTGTCTTTTTGATGTTAATTAAGGGTTTTACTGTTTTCTTCTTCCACTAGGAAATTTACAAAATTTGTTAAACAAATGGGATGTCTGATGATTTTATATTGTGAAATAATTGTGTGACTCATAGTGCACTTCATTAATTTAGATTACAATTCAAACTTTCTAGAAAATGACCATGTAATTGTCCACTTCCCAAGTATTTCTGAACATCCAGATCTAGGCTTTTCTGTGGGGTTTGAATTTCATGAATGTTTTGTAATTGCAGGAATGTCAAGCTGCTCAAGTTAATCAGTTCTTTCTGGAGACACCAAGCAACTATTTCAAAGTGTTATTCCATGTCTGGACAGTACTTTCATGTGTACATTCACAAGCAGCACTACTGGTGAGAATTGTTGCACAGCTCTGGTAACATCCTGAAATTCAGCATTCACTGGATTGTGTCTGGATGTACAGACATGACTCCAAATTCCCCCAGGATCTATCCTCTCTGGCAGAGATATTCTATCTGACATCATTGCTTAAAAGGAGGTTCTTCCACTCCCCCTTGCCTTAAGTTCCAGGAGCAGTTTTAACCTGCTGAGGTTCATCATCTTTTTCTCCTGTCCTTCGTCTGATTGACCGGTTTCAGCCATACAGTCACAAACACAGGCAAGAAAGTCATCACATTGTGCAGAGTGATTTTAAGAGAAAATCCTCTTTGTTTTAGCATAAAAAATTGGCATATCCATATAGAACACTCAGCTCTCCCCTGACATTTTCTGTGGCTGTCCTAAGTGCTTACAGTTATTCTTTAGGATTTAGGTATATGTCCTGCCAGGATTTATGAGTTCCTTCTTTTTAAGTACCTCTTAGCTTTAGCTAAGGCCTTCAAACATAGAGTGGAACTCTGACCTTTCCAGTAGCATCTTTCAATGTCAGGAGTTTTACAGATTAAAAAATACTTTTCTCCTTTTAGCTGTCCTTTTCAGTGTTTTTCTTGATCCCTCCTCAACTTTAAGTAGAGTTCTTAAACAATATGTTACTGGATTTCCAAAATCAGAAACTCTTCCTATTATTTACTGGGTAAATAAGTATGTGTATATGACATTTAAATGAGTAAAAATACAGTCCTTTTCCAAAACAACTGAAGTGACTTAAAAAATAACAGTAAGATATAAAACCACAAGCAATAACATCAGTAGGACACAATAGAGGGCAAGTCCTGTCATTTGTAGTTCAGCTGTATCATGTTATCTAATTTTTATTAATAATTTATTTTTAATAACTACATATATAAATTTTGGTTACTGAGGTAAAAACACTGGGTACTGGGTGTTAGGTGAGCTTTTTTAGGGACAGTACTTTTGTCAAGTACTATGGTTAAAAACATTATTTTAATGTTTTTCATCTTTCTCTTAATTTATACAGTGGCATGCTGGTTTTACTGCCTGTCTCCTTTGTGTGAGGACAGGGCATTTATTCCACATACTACATTGCTTGAAAATAATAGTGATAAGGCACATGAACTGTAAAGATATCTCCCTTGAGGTCTTGAAAGGAAGCTCTGGGAAATTATAGGGTGGATGTCAAGACAGATCCATGTATGTGTATGTATGTGTATGTATCTGTATGTGCATGGTGGGGAAATTACTGTCACATGAGCCTGCAGAGCTTTAGCAGAATACTTCATAATGCCACAATAGGTCCCGGGCATCCGTATTCTAGCAGCTGATGCCTCAGAAAAGCACAGAAAAGAAGAAAAATCAAATAGTAAGGAAAGCATCTTGGGAAAAAGGTATATAATGAAGAAGATCTATAGCATTATTGCTTTCCAGTGGCTCTGCCAAGCTGTGGTATAAAGGACTAGAAAGACCTGAATTCATATGTTTCAGAGAGCAGATCTGGAAAAAGTTTTCTGCTTTTGCAAACCGGGAAGTATCTCTGAGTCGAGTTCTTGCTGCCATGAAAGTCAGAGTCAGTGTTGGAATGAGATCTTGCTGAGTGGCTTTGAAATGCCTTTGAAATACCCTAAGACATAAAAATATACTCCAAAGCAGATAAAGATGCTGCTTTCCTTAGAATGTTGGTTATTAGCAGTCTCACAGTAAGTGAGAGTAGGTGGGAGATTCCTTGTATGGCATGAAGACCAATTACATCCTCTTCATTGTCTCCAATATTCTACTACAGAAGATGCAAAGAGATATTAGGTCTGACTTATAAATGATCTTTGTAAAATATGTATCTATTTTTATAAGAAGTACAAGAATCTATCCTTCCCCCACTGAGCTGAGCACCAGTTATTCTCATTATGAATTTACTAGTAGTGCAGGATGTTCAGCAGTACAAAAGAACATTCTTTTTATCAAAGAGTGTTCTGGTAAGTTCTGTCTTTGTTTTAAGGGAAAATACTGCTCCTCAGTTTTGAAATACAGCTAAATGAGAAATGTTAAAAGGCAGACATCTATGAGATATGCTGTTGCAGTCTGTTTAATTTTGTTAAGCATAAGCTGGTATGTTCCTGTTGCTCCCCTATTGTTATGTAATGGTTTTACCCCAACTGCCAATATCGTAAACCCCTCCTCTTTTGCCTGAAAGTTCCTTGCCAGTCACCTTCACCCTGCCCCTTCTCTCCATCCATCATTGCAAACCCCACCCTTCCTTCCAGTTCCTTCCATGTCCTTCATACCTTGTTCAGCACATGATCAGTTGTAAAGTTGTTATCCCACCTCTGTTGTATTCCCATTGGACCCTAAAATTGTGAACCCCTCCCTTGACTCCTCCCTAAGTAAGCCCTGATTGGTCCCTGGATTGTACCCACCCCTGCTTAAAACCCGGAGCACAGAAGTGCTCGGGGCCTTTTCTGTTGTTCCTCTGTCCTGGCCTGTGCCCCTGTCACCATTCCCTCTCCTAGTTAATAAACTTGTTCCTGGGAAGTATAAGAGACTGAGCCTCCTCCATCCTTTTGCTTGCGACCCACGACGCCTGGGACTTGGAGAGCCCGAGTGCGAGCAGGGCTCTGAAGGTTCGGCAGTGAGGCATTTACTCCTCTGCCGTTCCCCACTCCTAACTGCTGCCAGCGCTGGAGTGGAGCAGAGCTAGCCTGAAGCTCCGGTGAACTGTGAGGAGCAGCGTCAATATGCCACTGGCACAAGTGGAAATTGGAGGTGGTCCAGGGATATGCTATTAGTGTCATTCGAAAGCTCATTCACAGGGTTGTTCAGCAGCATCTTCAGACTAACAAGCTCAAGGGAGTGAGTATCAACCTAGACCCTCCTGACTGACAGTTAATTTGAAAGATGGAAGTTTATTTTTTCCTGGAAAAAGCATTTAGTTGAGGGAGAGATATGTTGTCTCCTACTTTTCCTTTCTCAAGGTACTTTGCCACAACTTAGCCCTAGCTGAGATGAATTACATAGTTGGGTTCAAATTGTCAATTTGCCTTTTCATTCCACAAAGGTAGTTGGAAAAAAAAAGCTTAAAATTATATATTTTTCCATATTCAGTATATTAGAATATACAAGAGCTTGGTGAGCTTTAGAAGTCAAATTACACATAAACCTCTGTAGCTGTTAATGTCAAAGGAAAAGATGGAAACTAGAAAACAGCTTTTCTGTGGCCAGCATTTAGGATGCTTAGGATGCTGGAAAGAAGAAATAATGGATGCACTTGTCATAAGTTGGAAAATGGATTTAGTGTTTATAATACGACTAAGGTAAGCAAACAAGCTCAAATGAGCTGAGCAGGCATCTGTGTAACACAATGCCACATGAAGTGCAACTGCTGAAGGGAATCTGTGAGAGGGGATAGATGTGTATAAGAGACAGCATCTGTGTAACACAATGCCACATGAAGTGCAACTGCTGAAGGGAATCTGTGAGAGGGGAAACAAAACTGAGCAGACGAAACAGACGGTATAGTCTAAGTTCAGTGCTTTCTGATGACACTGAAGGTTTGCACTTGTTTTGGCAGCTGATTTGGTGTTTTTCTCTATTGAAAATGAGCTGGGGAAGTGCATTATATGCATCTCTTGCATCTCTGGTGTCAGTCTGCAGATTCTAGATTAAACATGTTTTTGGCAAAGAAATAATGTCCAGTTCTTCGTGCCCAGTGGCTCACCAGGGTGGGAGTTAGGAGCAGAGTTAAGAGTTGGGGTACCTATATTTTTATGGAAAATGTCTCAGGGTTGGTATTTGATATTTTGCCTTTGTGGTTGGTTGATTATTTAATGGAGTAAATTTGCTTTTTCTTCTTTTCTTTTGTTTGTCTTCTGTGATTTTTCTGTCTGATGAACTGTATGCTGTATTAGGCTTTAAATGTGGACAGCACTAACTGAATAGTATTATAATCCCATTCTGATATTCTCAGCTAGTAATAAATATAAAGGGAAGATAGATAGAACATAAAGGGCAGTATACTGAGTACATGCACACATTGAAAAGTTGCTAGCACACTGTAATATGACTTCCTATTTTTATTGTACATAACTTTCTCACTTAAAAGAGCTCTCATTCAACTTCTTGCCATACCCAGCAGTACAGTACTACCTTGACAGTCAGGGAAATGCAATAAAAAACACTGCTGATGTGCAGTTGTATTAGAAGGAAGTGACAGGTACAGGAACAATCTTGGTTTTCAGCATTCATTTTTCTGTAATATAACTTCTAGCTATCCCCAAGTGTATTCCGTGTCTATCCTCTATGGTCACAGTTCAGTCACTCGGGTTTAGCTTTCTGGCATTTTTTGAACTCTGGAAGTCTTACCACTCTGTGGTCTAAAATTGTCCTTGCAAGGAATATAAGACTCTCCTTTACATAATTATTCCTGTAAGTGGGGAAATTGATTACAGCGAAGTCTAAGACCCACAAGGTTAGATTTCAAGATAAAAGTGGGGAATTATCAAGAAATTCTGTGGTCTTCTTTCTCTTTATTTTATATAGGGGAGCATGAATGTAATATATAATATGTTCTTAGTATGTGTCTTAATTATCCTCTAACCTACTAATTTTCTGTTAAATAAAAATGTATGCAAAACATAGTAAAAACTGGGTTGCAAGGATTGTTCTTTACTACCCTTTGGTATTTAGGCAAGGAGCATCTGTATAAGTCATCATAGTAGCTTTACATTGGTCAGTTAGTATTTGATGATAGCTAAAAACGCTGTTCCAGTCCTTATCTGTAATGCTGTAGTCAGGAGACACTATTTTTGCAGAAGAAAGGGCTATTGATTGCGTTTGAATATCATCATAGCAAAAAAACAGTCAAAGCAAAGCCTACTGAAAACTGCCTTCCAGGAAAAAAAGAGAAAAACTGGTGACACAAATCCCTCCTCTGGTACCTTTGTGCTGGATTTTCAGCATTGTAGAATATATTCACTTTACTCTGCTCAGCAGCACAGTCCCGTATTCTGACAGCTGAGTAATGTTGTCCTCACATCTTCCCTTGTAAAATGAAAAAAGTAGGTAATTTAATATTGATGTGACAAGTGCAAGATAGATCTCTACCCAGCACAGATCACGGCTGAAAGTACTAGGTTGCAGACCTTCTTTAAGGGGAACCAGATTCCTAAATTCTCCTTCCCCCCCACCCATTTCCCCCTGCCCCAATTAAACACAATACAGAAAAAACTAAAAACTAAACTTCTCCTTTGATTATTTCAGTATGAAAAGAATATCTTCTGTCTCCAGTTCCACAAAATAAACCAGTGTCTATTATTTCTGCCAAAAAAGGGCCCTTCGGCCAGACACGTGAGATACAATGTATGTATGTTTCCAGTGCTGATATTTTTGGTCCACCACTGATTTTCTTTTCTTGCAGTTTTTACTCTTTCCTGAATCACAGATGCAGTTTACTGCTACTTCTTGTGGCCACTGTGGTTGGGACCAAATTAAGGTTATTGCCTCTGAGACAAAGTATAACAAATTTTTTTCAATCCAAATTACATTTCTGAGTTTGGCAGGGTCTGTGCTTGGATTTCACCAGCTTAAAAGAGACGCATAATACAATCCCCATACCAACACGTGCATTAGACCTACTGAATACACAGCATTGTTGGGCTGTCCCAATTCCACAGTAGAAGTGTTATATCCTGTTATCAGGTCTGTAACCCATTTCTGTCCCCCTGAAGCATTAGTGCTGTCTGCTGCTCCAGCCCTTCTACTGCAGATCCAGAGCAGTGACTTGGCGCTTGAGGTGAGCTATGCTGTTCCTCTTGTCCCTCTCAACCAGCTAGGCATCTTCTTGTCTCCAAGACAGTTCAGAAGTGGAGCTGTGATTGGTGTGGGGAGTCTATAAATCTTTGAGGAATGAGGTTATGTTGAGGTGAGAAGTGTTAAACAAGGGACCCAGCACCACTGTGGAAACTGTGTCCTTGGTAACAGCAAAATCAGATTGAATCAGGAAAGGCAGAGGTTAGCATGGAATTCAGCTCTTCTAAATCCCACTGAGCTTCTTCCAAAGTCTTTAATAGCATCATGGATTTGTTGTGTTCTTATACTGTCTCTCAAACCCAGTGTTGTGAAAGATCCAAATGGTTGTGACCCATCGCTAAATTGATTTTATATTACCCGTTTCTGGTTAAGGTTATCCAGTAGCAGAATTTTAAATTTTGGGACGGTGTTTCAGAACTATTGAAAATTGACTTTTTAATCAACTTTTTATGAAGTTGACAGCAGATTTATCATGAAGTTCAGTGGGTGAAATGTTAGCCTGCTACCAAACATTAAACACCCTCATGTTTTCTGCCTCTGGGCATTGACTAGAGTGTATCTTTCAACTTGGAGCACTTATCTATGTCAAAGGAATAACTTTTCTTCTATGCACTTGAAGTGGTACATATTCACTGCTTCTGTGACAGGCACCATGCTCAAATATCCCCACACCAAGGAAGGAATACAAATTAAGACTGAATACAAAAGACCTCTCTTAATATTTTCACTAATATCCTGCTTACAAATGACTCAAACACACTAGTTAAGGGAAAAACTAATCTATTCAAATGAAAAGGAATATTTTAATCTAAAAACACTTTAACAGCTTTACTGAAAAATTCATAAAGATTGACTGTTTGCCCAAACTTGTAGTACTGTTCTATTGACTCTCTGTTCAGCCCTGCACAGATGGTAACTCCCATTCACTTTGATGGGAGATTTGCCTGGTGTAGGACTGCAGAACGAATGCCCAGGATGTAAATTAAATGTACAGTCAGCTGGCCAAAACGTAGCTGGCTGAGTCATAAGGACAGCTCTTCCTAGCTTACCTAAGAATACTTTTTAGTATATAATTAAACCACAAAAGCTGGCATCAAACTAATGGTAAGGGCCTAGTGTAATGCATGTAACCAAGGAAATTCAGACCAACATTCCTTCCTTTGATCACCAAACTGGGCCAAGCTAGTACACAAGTCTGGGTCTGGATACTCCCTTTCTCAAGCACTGATAGAGGTGAAGGAGGTAAAACTGATGGAACTGGCTAAATTGTATGAACTGGTTGGGAGGTAATAGTATTTGTTGCATATACATGCAGAATCCCTCCACAATTAGAAGGTGGGAACAGGTATCTTTAGTCAAAAGATTTTTCCAGGGTGTGAAGGAATGCTCAGAGACAGAGTATGCTCAGAGACAGCATATGTTTATAACTTGATCTCCATACTTCATACGACTCCAAACTCCATGAATTTCAATATCAGCTCAGTGGGGTTTTTTCCTTTGACTGTGATTTCTTTACAGTGGGAAAAGGATAACACCCCCTGGGTGTAAAACCGTTCAGGAAGGTCTTTTGGCAGGCACAAAGCTACTAGAAGCCTAGGAACTGTGTTTCTATCCTAAATCTCTTGAAGCTATGGAACTTAACTTTAGAGACGCTTTAAAACATTCTTGTTTCACATAACATTGTCTTAAACAAGCTGGGAAAACAAGGTCTAGAAGATCTACTATGGAGTATTAGCGAAATGAGCTGGGAAACCAAAGTCAAAGAATAGTTGCCAGTGGATAGTTGCTAGTGCTAGTTACTTTCTACTGGAAGTAGAAATGGATATACCAAAAGCAGTTTCACATGGATTTGTCATGAGCAAGATACTGTTAAATATTTTCATAAGTGACTTTATTGATAGGATAAGGAATGTTCATATTAAGTTTGCAGATGCCACAAAGCTTTGAAGACCCAGGTATAGAGGAGAGCATGACTAGAATTCCAAGGGATCTTTACAAATTAGAAAGATGGCATTAAAAAACTCAGGATGCAGTAAAAATAAGTCCAGTTTCTGTACTTAGACAAGAATCATTCATAGAATCAACTCAGTGAGAAACAACCAACCAATTTACAGTCATAAAGGAAAGGAATTAAGGGTTGTAGCTGTTTGGAGCTTGAACATGAGTGGGGAATACCATACTAGTGTAAAAAAAGTGAAGGGAAGAAATTTTGAGTTCAAAAAACAGGAGCACAGTCTGCTGAATGAATGAAGTATTCTCTTTTACAGCTGTGAAAAGTTCTGAGCTAAGTTAAGGTTTAAATCTACGTGCACCAGAACAGATTCATATAGCGACATATATATGGTCCCTATATATAACAATATAGAGTTTGGGTTGTTTAGACTAGAGCTTAAAACACTGAGTAGGAACATATCAGTCTTCAAATACAGAAAAAAGCTGATGCAAAGCCAAAGGGAATAACCTTGTGAGCAGGACAGAGTGAGTGATTCAAGTGCAAAAAAAAATGTTTTGCTAGGCTTTAGTCAAAATATTTTTTTTGACAAATAAAGTTAGTTAAACACAAATTACTGTAGAACCTTTTTCGATTAACCAGAGGTTAGAAAAAGTGCCTGTCTCCAATGAGAAGGATATAGTTCAGGATGTCTTGGGATAGCCACATTTCTTTTTGAAGTTCCTTCCTGTTTTGTAGCATTCTCTGACCTGTTACAAGAGGCTTTAGGAATCTCTCCAGGAGACTTGTTTCTCTGCTTGCCCTGAGCTGTCCCTGACTGGTAGGTTTAAATCACTCTCTAAGAGCTTCCTGAGGCCTGATCCATATTTTTTGAGATGCAGGTTGGCTCACTCTTTCTTTGGCCAACTTCCTGGATTACCCAGTAGCAGATTTTCTGTTATTGGGATTGCATTATAGACTTGGCAACTAGCTGTTGTTTTGGATTTTTCTTAAATTATGGCCTTGAAGCATTTGTGAGAAAGAATCAGTGAGATTTTTTGTCTTTAAAAGACTTGTTTATTACACTAAATATCTGACTGGTCTGATGTTGTCCTGGCCATGTGAAGGCTGCTGGGTTTTCCTATGTCAAGTAAAAACCGCAAGTTTACAATGAGAATGACCTTTCTTCTACATGAACAGCAACAAGAACAATTGTGTTTGTCCTCAACACCAGCGTTCAATGTATTAAGTGAAAGTAGTTAAAGGTACAGCCTTTACAGCTTAAATACTGAGTTAAGTAAGAGTTATGTAAGGTCATAGAAAAACAGTAAACACCAGAAGACTGAAATGATACATTGATAGAATATGATATATTGAGTTAGATGATTAGATGACCAACTCAACCAAGCATGAGACACATGAGCTGGATGTAGACAAATAATTGTATTTCTCTAGGCTCTATTTAATTTAAAAATAGCACTATAATTTGGTTTCAGACAGTAGAAGTCAGTGAAAAGTGCTCCAGTGGTACTGCATACAATCTGCTCGAAGTTCTTGGGTAAAGATGTTCTTCTCTAGAACAAATTATTTTTCTTCTGCTAGTAAGAAAAACAAGGGGAAGCAGATTGCAAGATCTTAATAGGCTTTCCTTTTTTTTTAGTGGGTTTTGTGCCAAATTCTATGCTTGCACGAGTTCTTGAAACCTCTGATTTCACAGGGACTTTGTGGCTGTAAAAGAATAGATTTCTTGGTCTTCATGTCTAAAAAGCTTCTTTCTGTATAAAGTGCTTTACACATGGAATGTCTGCTGAAGCAAATTGACTAGAATGGTAGTTAATTTTACACTGCTGCCCTCCCACCTGAAAAGCACTTTCAGTGCCCTACAGAGAAATTAGAGAGGAGGGGTAGACACATGCACATATAGAGAGAGAAAAGATGCTTGTAAAGAAGGCTTTAAAAAGTGAGCAGACTACATTTTTGTCATACTGATTGGGGAGAGGTGTTTCTACAGGGTGGAGCATATCCAGTGAATGCACGGAGCCAAATTTGGTTCTAGAATGTTACCTTCAAATAGCTTTGCTTAAGGGCTAGAATATTCCCAAATTACATCTAGGGATAGTGAAGATTTTATGTTTAAATCAGTTTTTAAAAGATGCATTCCTGCTTAATGTCTTCCTATGTTGTAGGTTTTAGGGACGTATTTTTGTATTGATGTTAACTCAGCATATCTCTGCTGAGTGCATTACAATTATATCAGTTTTATATCAGCAAATTTTCTAGTCCCACCTCATCAAACCAATCTACAAGCTTTTACAAATACAGACCAGATGTCTTTAGTTAAAAGTGAAATTAAAAAAAGTGAAGAAGGCTCCTGATAGCTCTGACCAGCAGTATTCATGAGGCTTTGACTGTGAAAGTCTATTGCAGAAAATAATCTTCAGCATATGTGGTCAAACAGAAGTGCTGCTAATGCAGCAGCTGCGTTAGGGGTGAGAGCAGGAGTCACAGGAGACCATGCCAGGAAAATATGTTGATTATGCAAGGTCTCTATCTTTTGCAACAAAAATGGTATAGTGATATGACATAAGATTGAACAGCTGTTTCTCTGAACATTTGAGAGTTTTTGGAATATATTTTAAGGATGTCTTCTGTGTCTAAAAGGCAGCCTATTTGGGGCTGTTCTTGAGTAGTCTGATGTTATTTTCAGGGATGAAACAGAAAGGGATTCACACAATACGATAACTCCAAATGTAACCCCATCTAGATAAAGTCTATTTTCAAAAATCTTACCTGATTTTGGAGCTCAAGAAAAATTTTAAACCCCTTCACAGAATTTCATATCATTATGGGAAGCCTTTTTTGAATTTATCTTCAGATAAACTTTCTTCTTTTATGTATTCTGAGGTTGTTTGAGTACTGGTGATGGTGACAGCCTTTGCAGTGTTATCATTGATTTTCATTTTTCATCTGAAAATTTATTTGTTTGATAGTGTCTCTTCAGAAGTGCTCTTCTTTACAAATGTTGATTCTGTATTCCTCATTGGTTGAAGATAATAAGCAGATTCTCAGATATGGTAAATTGTCATAGTTCCATCAACTCATATGCTGATTTGGACAATCTGACTAATTGTAATAACATACATTTTTTTTGATTGATAGCAATCTTACATTAAAAATAATGTAAGATTGCTATATAATGTAATAATGTGAGATTTCTATCATCAAAGCATTAGAGTTATACATTATCTTTAGAAGGATACTATGTTCTTCTGTTTATTTTCATTCATATGGAAATGTATAATCAATTATTTCTACCCTGTTCATTTTAATTAGGTAAACATCTGGATCTATATTAATCATGTCTAAATCTTTCATTTTATTAGTTAGATATGATCTAAACATTGCAGAATCTTGTTCATTGGAACATCTATTTAATGAAACCTCTCATTATCTAAAACTTGGACTATGTGCCCTAATATGTGTAATATGTATTGGACATTCTTTATTTATGGGTAGCATATCCCCTTCTGATCTGGGTTATAGGAGTTTAACCAAGTATGCTACTGTCTCTGAATTCTGTCCTGAATACAGTGTTCTTTAATTTTCAGTCAATAATGAAATTATTTAGTATAGTATTTAAAATAGTATCTATTTTGTTCTTTATTTTTCATTTGATCCCTTTTCTAGTCCTTGTCACCTAGTCATCAGACAGTAGCAGAACCTGATCTTCAGATTGCAAAGTTAATATTCTACTAAAATCATTGGCAAATGGAATGGAGAACTTCAAGAGCACTGCTACTTGTGTCAGTGGCAACTGCTAATGTGCAAGTCATTTCTGTCCATGTGGATCATACCAAAGAAATTCAGACACGGTCACGTTATAGTTTTGAGTCCATCTTCTATTTCTGTTTTGTATTTTTCATGCCTTTGGTCAACAGCTTTAAGAAAGTGATACATGTATAATTTCAGAAGTTACACAACTCATTACCTGCAATATAGCTGACAATACGATTTGAAAGACTTGTTTCTTAAGTTAGCAGATTTTTAGCACAGCTTAAGACAATTCAGACCCCAGATGTGTGAAGGAATAAAAGAATGAGAGCACTCTTGCCTGCTCCTACTCTGGGGCTCCCCAAGGAGCAGCAGTTATCCATGAAAGCTTCTGTGCTAATGCAACCACTGGTATGAGGAGCCTACTCAGCTGCCCCAGGCACAGCAGAATGAAGGCAGGCTTTCAGAAATGTAGGGAGATAAGGCAAAGGGAAGTGATGGCAGTGATGTTTATCTTAAATTTTAGTTCATAAACTCAAAAAACACTGAGTGGATGTTGTAACTGATGTACTCTTTCCAAAATCTGTCTAAACTAAAACCACTGAGTTCAATGCAGCTCTCACAAGGACTCACTGAAGCCA
This sequence comes from Parus major, assembly GCF_001522545.3. Lineage (NCBI taxonomy): Eukaryota > Metazoa > Chordata > Aves > Passeriformes > Paridae > Parus > Parus major. The sequence continues at coordinate 12,971,927 of NC_031772.1, read as the reverse complement.
GGAGATGAGGTCACTTGAAAAAGAAGGTAAGTAGACTTGTGCTTTGTGAAAGTGGGGAGAAAACTACAAAAGAGTAGTTTTCAATCTGCAGCTGAATTGACTAGGAAAATACAGTTTTCCAATTATGGGTTTTCCTGAATCCAGGCTTGTCACTGTGGTGAAGAGGCTCTTTCTCAGAGGACAAACACCCATAGAGTTGAGGGAGAATGGTTTTGTGGATCATCACGTGAGCTTTTGCTGAAATAAGAGTTCAAGCACAGAAGCCTAACCTACGACTTTTTTTGTGAGTGTTTTTGAGGCAAAGTTATGTATATTCTGCAATGAATGGAACCTGAAATGTAGAGGCTCAATATTGCTACTAGCAGTGAAGTGCCTGCCTATAAATAGCGTATTTCAGTCAATTTTTACCTGACTATAAATAGTGTATGTCAGTAAATTTTAATCCTTAGAAACAGCATTTATTTCATGACAGCTCCTTCTCTTCTTTTTTGTCCTTATGTAAACTGCTTCCTCAAAGATCAATTAAAACAGATATACAAATACATTAACTTATTAAGTAATAATTATTGAAATGTAAAAAAATATAACAAATGATGGGACATATTAAGAAATATATAAGTCCTCATCAAATGCTGAAATTTGTAATAACCTGCTCTGACTATACTTTCATTGTAGTCATTCAGTGTAGTTTCACCTCCTTTACCTGTTGCTTTTTTACTGTCATAAAATTGTAAACTACAATTATGCTTTGGTCTTCAGCCATACCATGTTACACCACAAACACTGAAGGCATGGCACATGAGCAGAGCCCAGTCCATCTGCGTATGTACACATATGTCTGCCTTTAAACATGTAAGCTTTGTGCTGACTTGCAGCTTATCTTCTCAGATGATGTCTTAACCTCTTTGCTTGACTGTGCTCTGAGTTTATGGAATTTATGCCTCCTGGTGAGAAAAGAAACCAAAGGCTTGGGTGACATTGACACGTGTAATGCAAATACTGTCTGTACCTGTAAGCTGCCTGTGCTATTTGATTTTCTGCCTTGATATGACTGTACTTTTAGGTGCCCTAGCTGAGAAGCAACTTAGAAATTGTAAGGGTGTGCTATTGAAACCAAAAATACATAAATTTGGTGTCTTGTCAGCTAATACCTCTTGCTTTAATGACATTAAAGCCTGCTGACACGTGTGGTCGCGGCAAGAAGGCTCTGCAGTACTCTGCAGCAAGAATGGAGCAGCTGCTGCTGATCAGGGAGGGAAATCAATGACTCAGCATTCATCAGAAGCAGCTTCCTGCTGGTCACCACTGCCAAGTGCCGACTCATCGATTTTTCTCCCTGCTAGGTAAAGACTGCTGTATTTTCTTTACAGCAAGCTTTAAAATATTTCCAGTGCACTGTATGCAGCTGTCAGCTCCCATTGGTAGGTCTCAGAAGGAGCACCCCAATGCATGAATTGCACTGGGGCTGGGGCATAAATCTCAAATTCGCCCAACGTAGTTTTTTCAAAGTGCCTGAAGCTCAGCATGTGTGAATCTACAAACAACCCTATCTACCCCAATCAGCACAAATGAGGTGTTCTGTTTCCCATAAGCTCACTAAATATTTTTTCTTGTGAAGTGTCAAATGGAACACAATATGCATGGCTCACGGATTCATAGCCACAGAAACAAATCTAACAGCATGCAGTTGTCATCAAGAAATATGTTTAAGAAAACCTCTCTAGCCATACAGTTTCAGCACAGCATGTGAGCACCAGCCAGTCCTTCGATATTCAGAGAAAGAGATGATATAGCGCATATGAGGAGTGCTGTCCTTTGATTTCTCCTTTTAAAAGAAATCATCCTTGCAGATGGTTCTCCATTGTTCCTCAGTCTTGAATATCTTCTTTATTTAAAGAGACCCTGGAAATCAAAAATAGATTCAGAAAGGGGTCTTTGTCTGCCAGTATGGAAATCTCATGAGTCATGTTTTCCCAAATGTTTCGCAAAATTCAGTCAGAATTCTGCTCACAGCTTCAACTTCAGAGTTGCTGTGAAGGTGACTACAAACAATGATATTGGTTTCCAATTTGAAAAATTCATTTACCCTGAAATGTGTGATATATTCACTTACATCTCCTTTCCGTTCCATTTACAAAGAGCAACAGAATTGGGGAGCTGAACAGTAAAACTTGAAAGCTTTCAGTTCCATTCAATTTTGAAGATGCAAATGAGACACGTTCTGGAATCTGCAACCCAGCTTCTATCTGCTGATATTGATCTAAGAAATAGCATATTTACTAGAATACTTACCGGAACAGAAGATTTACTTAAAAACAGCATCTCACTGTATTAGGGTTGCAAAGATTTTCAGACCTGTGTCACCGCTGTTCTCTTCAGAAACAAGGAAATATGCAAATAAGTTATTTATAATAGCTGCTGCTTGCTATGTTTGTACAATAATTATATTTACCAGTTAATTGACCTTGTGTGCACAATAGGGACAAAAATAAAGAAATTATGCATGAAAATTCAGAGCAACACTGAATTGGATTGGTTTGGAAAAATGTATTAACTGTTAATTTTCCAAAATAGCAAGCAATTAATTGCTGCTGTAATGAACATTTCTGTTTTACTCTGGCAACCCTAGTGTTAACATAATACATCACAAGCCAAGGCAGACCACTTGACTGCAGTGTTTGTGCTGCAGTTAAGTACACTTTTGGTTTAATGTTATATTTTCATTTCAAATGTTTTTACAGGAATGCAGATGTTGTCCTGTTTGTTGTTTTGTTAAGAACTCTGTCATGTGAGTGCCAATGTGTGTAGTAACACTTAATAAATAATGTAGTGTTGCAGTGTACTGCACTTGCATGACCATTTTAATATACTGCAATTGTTTTCCACATTTCCCCCACAGGTTAGTCTGGCTTCCAGCAGAGGCAGAAGTGAATAACAAGCCAATCAACATGCAAAATATTGAACAGAGCAGATCAGCACACAGCCATCAGCTAAACATGAGATTAGTATGTGGCTGCAGACAGGATGGTGAGTCTGTGCTTGGCTTCCTGAGCCTTGCACGTCTCTCCATGTATCTTTTGAATCATTTCTACTGTTTACTGGTCAAAACATGAGCTGTTCCTCATGTCAGCACTGGATGATTAATGCAGTGACAGAAGTAGGGCCAGGCTGTGTTCATTGCCAAGTACCAGTGGGGGTCTTCATTTTGCCTGTTTGGAGCTTTAGAACTGTATCCCAAGGTGTGAGCCCCCAGTGTTGATCTGGGATGGTAAAAGCAAGTAATGTGGGCATACGGCCTGGTGATGCTGACTGGCTCTTGCAGTGTTCAGCACATAGGAACCTACTCTGACGTGTAAAGGCCCTTGGTCTGGCTTTTCATGAGGAAGTTTGATCCCATTACAGTGTGTGATTCTGCCTCTGCTGTGCCCAAGTGGTAAATTCCCTTTTACTTCAGTAGATTTGACTTGAAGAACCCATTGTCCAAAGACATTTAGTTTGTGGCTCATAGAGTTTTCTGTTGAAGAAACACAGGTCTGTTATTTACAGTGGTACTTGGAGGGCCTACTTTTAGTAGATGTTCTGGTCTTTGCCTTCAAGCCCACTAAGTGAGAGCCTGCTTGCATAAAGAAGCTCTTTTCTCTAGTGGGAAGAGCTGGCACTGTCAACTGAGCTCAGGCCACTGGGCTCCCTCTGGATGGGCCACACTTTTAAGGTGGAAAATTTCAGCCTTTGGGGTGTTGAAGCAGTGATTCGAAAATGAAAATCTCTGAATCTCATTACAAATCCTCTGAGGGATACAGCACTTTTTTTGGTTTGGTTTTTTTTTTTTTAGAATTTCTGGAATTCCCATTAGCTACCATAAAATAAATGGACAACTGCCCATAATTTGGCTCAGTTCTCAAACGGTCAGGTATCTACGAGTTGGGAAGCATTGACTTTTCCTGTATAGGTTGGTTCCTTTCTGTGAAACAAGAATGTTTTTGCTGTATCTTTTCCAGAAATGAGTATTTTACAATCCTGCTCTAATGCCAGAACTTCCTTATCAAAGCAGCTAACCTATGCTAATGATTGTTTAAGAGTAAAATGGGGGAAAAAATGAACACGTGAACTTATCTCCGCTGAATTTACGGCATTGCAGCCCTTCCCATGGCAACACAGATAGTCAGATGGTTCAGTAGTAAAGGACAAGCAGGAAGAAAAGACAAACAATGACCAAGAGGAAAAAAAAAGGAAAGAAAGCAATGTGATTTTCTCTAAAAATACAGTAACTAAATGGTAGGGAAAAATTATTATAAATGGTATTGTCTACTTGTAAAGAACATCCTTCATGTATTTATTTCTATTACACTAGCTTGTCTAAAACATACTGAAAGCCCTTTTATATGCCATTATAGTGTATACTGAAGCATTCAGGTCCAATACAATTACTGATAAAGAAACCATAAGCATATTTACAGAGACGGAATGTCTATAAAGAGCAGATCAAGCAAGTCTCTTGAGAGATGAAAGTCCCATATCAGATTATTGTGTGAAAAAAGTAGCATACTCATCTCAATTACAGCACCAATTTGGTTTATTTAAAAAGGAAGTAATTCTGGGTTTATATCATAAAATCACTTTTTTAAAGACTGTAAACATCCAATAAATTAAATTTTTATATAAGATCCATTTTGCAAAAAGCTAGTTGTGAAAAGCTTCAAATAATAATTAGAGAGGATTTAATAAACTAATCACTGACTGATTCTAGCACATATTAAGTACACTGAATTGGATCCTTTTGTGCAGTTACTGTTTTACCTCATCTCATTTGGCAGTTTATTTTACAATGTAAGTTGCTCAAGCCTATATTTCCTACACCAGTGAAGGTATGTAGCAGAAAAATTCTGATTGTAGTCTCTTGAGTTAGTAAATAAAAAATCTTTGAAAATATTTGTCAGGATAACACTCTAGCTGAACCTAATGCAAAAGCAAAATACAATGTTATACTGTAAATTATGAAAGTTAACATCTGAAACATAAAAAAAAGTTATGCTGCTTAGCATAAATATAGATCAAATAGTGCCAGTATAGTATGGAATAGTAAAGTTTTTCCTTTAAAACTATGTGCATATTTTGGCTCTATGTCATATAACATATAACATGTTAGGTTAACTGTAGTGCTCTATTAAACATTGTAGGTGTTTTCCTAAAGTTAATATGAATCATTTTCTTTATTTTAATGCACTTTGAGGTAGACTCTGGAATTAATTCCATTCCTGGTCATCCAATTTACCTCTAAATGAAAATGAGTGAAATGCCACCCTGAGCCTGGCAAGGGAGAGAGATGATGGGCCAAAATCAGAAGCATAACACTCTACAAGTTATATCTCTTAGAACTTAAACTATCACTTTACTACTTAAATATTTTCTAGTGAGATTTAATTTCATTTGTAAGAACTTCAGGGCAGGTTAATGAAGGTCTACTCGCATAATAGACACAAGATATTTTAAATGGGTCAAACCAAAACCCTGGACAGGCCATTACAATACTTTGGGACTCTAAAATCCTGAACCAAACTTCTTGTCTTAACAATGCTTGGCCATTGTTGCTCTTAGCATTGATGGTCTTGGTGGTCACTCCTGAGTGTTCTGTCACATCCATCTGCTGGTCATAAGCACCAGATACACCATACTGAAACACAGCACACCAGGGCAGCAGCACACCCTGGACATAGCCCAGGTGTCTTGGTTCTAGAAGACAGGTGTCTGCTAGGGAGAGCAGGAGCCTCCCTTGGGATGAACGAATGTAGACCCCCCTCCCTCCAAATTATTATAAATTTTAAATCAAGGGGCTTTCAGGCAGAGATCTGGGGATAGGAATAACAGTTCTTTACTAGTATAACCAGGCAAACAA
>NC_031772.1:12932807-12965859 GCF_001522545.3 Parus major | reverse complement strand
CCAACAAAGAGGGGAGAAGGAGAAGAAGCAGCCGCTCCGTCTGGGTGATGGCGAAAATTCCCTTCTCTCCACCGCAGCAGCTTCGAGACCCAGCACACGAACGTTCTCCCCCGAAACCGAAAAAAAAAAGCCAGCTAAAAAACTGTCCCCACCCTCTTTTTCTGCCCCCTTTCCTTCCTCCCCTGGGCTTGGCCACTCTTTGTCCGCTGTGAGCACCCCTAAGTACCGGCAGTTAGGTTGTCTCAGCACATAATGGGTAAAAAATTCCCCGGGCAGGCCAGAAGGACAAAACAAAAAAAAGGACACCTAACCCTCAACACCAAGTTAAATTTCACTGTGTATACTGAAATGTAGGAGAGTATTGGAGTAGTTAAGAGAAGGCAGAAGAGGAAAAAGAAAAATACAATCAAGCAGAACTGTGAAGCTCTGTATATATATGCAGATTAGAGAACAGATTCTTCATATTGGAACTGTCCTCAAGGAGGAAAAAGAAAGATTAAAAACTGTCAGATCAACAGTGTGACCACTTCCATAGGTACTCTTCTGGTGCCATTGAAAAGTTTCCACTGAAGCTATAACTACAGTACTACAGTCACAAAGATCTGGCTCTTAACAGCTCCAAGTGGTGTGTGCCCTTCAAATTCCACCTGAAAGGCAGTCAGGTACCCATAATGGGAAAGTGAAAACTGAGAGTGGATTTTTAGGTTTGAACAGAAGTGTTTTAAAAGATGTGTATATATATATATGCCTGACAAAAAGTTATCCCTTAAAACCCTATGTAATTGCATGCATTATATTTGCAGAAGTGTCTTATTGCCATTTCATTGCTATTAAAATGCAAAGCAAGTGCAAGCATGTTTATTAAACCACTAAAAAAAAAGTTCTGACAGTGTTATGACTTCAATTTTCAAAGCATTTTAATGGGCAGGGCACGAAAGCGGGAGGAATCAGAAACTAAACTCTCAGTTTACTCTTTCATGCCTCATTTTTGGAACATGCAGAGTGGAATATGTAATCCTTTGAGATGTCTGCAATAATAATCTTAAGATTTAGAATAAATGATCTCAAAGTACATTGCAAATCTAACAGTTTGATATCAGTTTTAAGCACAAGATGATTACAGCTATAGCTGAGATTTCCTAGGCAGAATGCTTACAGCAAGGGAAAAATATGTTCTTTTTTTTCCCTAAGAAACTGCAAAGGAATCATAGTGTGTAGGGTGTAACTCTGCAGGCTGAAATGAGGCCAGTTCACTACAGCTAATTCCTTATTCTTTACAAAAAGTGCTACAGATTATTAGATTGTCAATTTCAAGTATCATCTGCAAGGTGGCAGATCCAGTAGCTTATCCAGCAGTGTCCAATTTTCAGAGCGTGGGGTCAGACTGGGCAACATGCAGCATTTCCCCTCAGGTTTTCTTGACCCTATGTTCCTCATCAGTGGAACTGGAGATCCAGTGCCTTCTCATTCACGCTTTCAGCTTGTGATAAATGAACTTATGAATAAAAATTCGTAAAAGCTTAAATAAATATATCTGTAGTTATAATAATATAAGAAAATATAAAATATAGTGTGGCAAAGGATTCCTCCCTAGATCCCGCCGCGAATACCCATGCAAGAGATAACAATTCTAGCCGGCACCCGGATAACGATCCTAGCCGGCGCCCATCAACCTAAGAGAATAAGCAGGACACAGGCCATCAGGCTGGACAAAGAAACAAGCCCGGACGAGATACTCATCACCGGACCTGAACACCCCGCCTTGCAAGCCACAGTTGGGGAAGCAATCAAAATGGACAAAGAAAGAAGCCCAGCCGAGATGTGGCTCCTACCCGGACCCAACCACTCCGTCCTGATGGCTCAACCCAAGATGAAATCAAGGAACACCCAGGACCTTTTTACATATGAGGAGACTCTGCCCAAACGTCTATTGATTTAGTTCCTCAAACCCAGGAAATCCATTCAACCAACCATCAAGGATCTTTGGTGAATGGTGCTTGCTTGGAATTTAGCCTCAGGACACAAAACCCCTATAAAAACCCAGGGCAGAGAACCCTCGATCGTGGATTTGGGAAAACCTATACCTTTGGGTATAGACCCTGTCCACCCAGCGCTGCGCTGATTTATTTTATTGTGTTTTTTTCCTTTCGTTATTTGTTTTATTGAAATTGTTTTATTATAAATTGTTTTAATATTTAACCTCATTTTGCCTTTGCATTTATAACAAGCTTAAAGTTTTCATTTATTAAATCAGCCCTTCCATTATCATCATTTATGTACTATTCATACATCATTTCTATCTATTGTAGTACCTCTTCCCAGGATTTAAATAACTCTGGCACCAAATAGCTTCTGCAATCTGAACAAATAGTCTTAAACTATCAGAGTAGCTTTATCTAAAACATACTTACAAGTAGATAAAAGGAAGAAAATTGTGTTCTTTTTGTGTTTTGTAAATAAGAGTTATGCAGGAATAGAGATACTCAGCATTGAGCACATTCTGGCAACAGACAGATGCACCCTCAGCAGATGAATAAAGTTGCTATGGCTTCAAAATAAACTCTCTCTGCAAATTTTGGAAATGTTCTTCACTGTCCAGTTAATACATATATTTGTATTTTTTATTATATATAAGATGTTGCTAAAGACTTGGTAACCTTGGGCTTATTTTAACTTTTAGCTCTCTTGGGTACTTTTCTGGGTAACGTCCTTTGCTTTACTTTAGCTGTATCTTTCACAATCTTTAGCCAGTCAGATGCTGCCAGTCCAGCATCATATTCAGATTTGAAAAAATGCAATGCTACCATTTCTTTTTCGCCAGAACTGTTGGTTGTTGCGCAACATGCCAAATTATTGAGATTATGAGATAAAAATAGACCATTGGGGATCCAGCAGTATTAAGCTGGATTAAACCAGTAACCACACACAGTTCTTGCACTCTAAGGATTCTATTGCAAATGCAGTTTTTGAGAGAATTTACAAAAAAAGATACTTTTAAACTAAAGCTAGGATAAAGCTTGGAAACTCCTCTTCAAAAAGCATAGGTCTGCTGTGTTGGGGGACTTGTTCTAGAAAAGAATTGACAGTATGGGAGAGTATGAGTGATGTCCAGGAGGACCTCCTTCAAGTGTCTGCTTTTCCACAACAGCTCTAGGAGAGCTGAGAGGGGGATCTGGTCAATGCAAGCAGTGGTAGAAGGCAGTTCAACTTGTTTTCTCAGATCACAGTAGAGCAGAAGGGGCAACACGTATCTCCCTCTCCTTGTCTATGTCTGAAAATTTCATCCAGAATTCTGCTAGAAAAGTAAAATGGGAAGCACTGGCATCTATAATCTTTGATATAATGTGTAGTGACCCAAGTTGCCTGAGCTATGACAAGCCCTTGCTTACAGTAGGTGCAGAAAAAGGGAATGAAGAGCAGCTGCTATATAGGCATGTTTTACATTAGTTTTGTTTCATTTCAATTTCAAAGTGCATATTGCATGTTGAGTTGTGATAAAGATATTTTCAAGACAGGAATATTTCATTCCTACCTTTCATATTTTAGGTAGAAATTTGAAATGGATCATCAAAAATTACTTTTCCAAAGCTGTTGGTTTGTAGGCTTATGACAATGCAATTCTCAATCCATTAGAACCTCCTCTTTCTTTCCTTGCACTCTGTTTTGCTGTTTGTATTTTGAAATGTTTCCTTTATGAAATTGTACTTTATTAATTATATATATACTTTTACCATGATGTTCTTCCTGAAGATGGTTCATAGCATGTCAGAAGTCCAAGCCTGTGTGTAAAGGAGAACTCATTTCACATCTTATGGGTAGGACAGAAGCATTTTTATTGTTTAATCATTCCTTGGAAAGGTGGTAGTGCCAGCTAAACACAGTGCAGCTGCTTTTGGCTCTCAACACTGATATGGCAGTAGTACTCTATGTGAGAGTATATATCAAGACAAACCTGTTTTCTGGTATCTAACACTTGTGTTTACCCATTACTCAAAAGCACAAGAATTAATTCTTGCAACTCTTATTGTAAAGTTGTACCATAGTAAGTTGATGCAGGCTGTGCATACCTTACCTCTTTGGGTAGATTTGGTCAGAGAACAAAGGTTTCAAATTCCTAGAACTGTTCAGAATGGAGGCTTGCTAACACTGTTTGCTTTTTGCTGTAGAGTTCTTATGTCTGTGATTTGGTGATACGTGAAAATTAAAGGATGAACGTAGAAACACTCCTTCCTTGGCTCTCTGGAAGCAGGCTGGCAGTATTCAATCATTATTACATTAAGATGATTCAAGGCTGAGAATACTGATGCCACCCTTCCCCCAGCACTCTGCAGACACACGCAGACACATGCACACAGGCGTGCACACAGAGTATTATTCTCTGTTTGCCTTAGTAATGTCATTGTGCAGTATTCCATTTTCCTCTCTTCTTGTCCCCAGGGTCTGTAACAAACCCCTGCTGGACTTTTTATCCACCCACTAAGTCCAGATTAATTTATTATACTCCATCTAGTATAATATCATCATAGTTTTTGAACTGTTCCTTCTAAATGTGTGATGGGGCTTAGGGCTGTGCAAAGGGGATTCAAGGATAAGGGAAGAAAACATCCTCAGGCTGTAGCTTACAGTGAAAGGTTGTGTTACAGTACAAGCACCTCTACTATAATTACGCATAGCCATGGAAGATGATGCAGGAAGGAATGACTGATTAGAGCTCATATTTAGCTAAATTAACAAATCAAGTCCATTTTTTGGTGTAAATATGAATTCATCATAATTTAAAAGCAAGTATTTGCTTTTAATATCTCTTATTTATGCATAGAATACAGTGTATTCTTAATTTCCTTCTTAATTATTATTATTTTTTCAAACAGCTTCCAGGCAGAAAGTCAAAGCCTGCTGTATTTTATATTATACTTTTTAATCAAACATCTAATTAATCCATGTAATCTGAATACGTTCTGTTTAAATTCAACATGCTAGTGAAATAACTGAATGAAAATGTAGCTAATTTGTTATACCTATGAACGTAATAGGTAGGTAAAAATATATAGAGATAAAAATAGCCTATTCCTAGTGTGTGAATAGTGACTGAAAACAAATAATAGGGTAAATAGAGAAATAAATAAAGGGTAGCTATGAGTAGAAGATGTCTGAAAAAGGTCTTCAGTGGTGTGAAAATTATGCTACTCATTGTTGCCCTCTCATATTTGCTCATTGTGTAACATGAGCTGGGGCTGATGATCTTTCATTGGTACCAATAAAACTGCTACTTCTTTTCCATTTGTGGGAAGTCTCAATATGAGATTTTTACAGAATCCTGATGAAAAGAAACCTTCAAAGACTGTTGCAACCCAACCCTCTTTATCTTGGGTTGAACATGATGAATGATTAGTTGTTTTAGAAGTTTCTTTATCTTTGTCTAATTCAGCATTTTTCTCTGGGGAAAATACAAACAAAAGGAGCCGGGGCCAATCATGTATTTAGAAATTAGGTGTGTAACTTAAGGTGGCAAAGTCTAATAAAAAAGGGGATTAGAAAAGTGTGTCTTTTGATGAATTTTTACCAGCAAAATTTTTAATGTAATGTTTGTCAGGTTTTTGCATGAAATACCAGCAGCTTTTTAACATCTTTAAAATTATGACCTAGATGATTTCCAGTAATGATGAAGTTGAAAATCGATGTAGGAAATATTACTATAGTAAAAGTAAAAAGATGCCTCCAAATGGTAATGTACAAACTCTCACAAGGGAAAGCTTACTTGCATATGAGACTTTCCCAGTAGAAACATTATAAATCATACGTAAATCAGAGTATGAATGAGAAAAAGAAAAATAACTATCAGAAAAAACGTTTAGAATTATTTAAAGTGTTCATCATTTGGCACAGACAAATGCAAAGAGAACATTCAAAGAAAGCACAGCCAGCAGAATCTTGGCATCTCATGATATCTGAGTGGAAGTCCTGTTTTTTTGAAAAATGTATTAGGTCCTTTGCATCTGCACCAAAATCAGTCATGACACATCACTGCTAATGGAGAACAGTGTAGCAAATGGAGAGTCAGGACCATTTTTTTCCTCAGGAAATCTCACCTTTGAGGCAGAGTGAGTTTTGCACCGTCTTGCTTTTACCTATTTTTGCAATTGAACCTACCAAAACGAAAAAGGATGTGTAGCTTCCCCTCTGGCATAGGATTGGTCATTCACATTTAGATGCCAGCATGAAATCTCAGCCCCGTTGTACCAGTGGCAAAATTCCAAATGGCTTAAACAGGAGCAGCAGCCTTCTGATTCCCTCTTTTGTTAGCTTCAAGAAACTGTTTGTTCATGGCAGTGACTATTTGCACTTCAAAAACAAATGGGCACATTTTAAACTATCTAGAAATCTCAATGTTACCAAATCAGTCAGATTTTTTTTCCACATCTAGTTGGAAACCATACTATGGCTGTATTCCTATACCCAGGAATGAAAGACTTTGTCTCCATTCTGTACAGAACAGTAACAGGAATATTGTCTTCATCCTTCTTGGAGTTTTATAAATTATATGCTTACTGAGACAGAGCAGGTGGCAAAAAAGGGGCATGACTGACGTGGGAAAATAAAATAAAAATAAAATAAATTGCATTTAGCACAGAAGCTTGGGCTACATTTTCTCTACAAAACTCTCTTTTTGAGAAGCTGCTAGAGACACGTAACTTCTGCTGTGTAAGTACAAGTGGGACCTTGAACATGGTTGGTTCATGGGCAGTAACACAAATGGTATGATGACTGCATCCATTTTCCAAGAAACACTTTACAATATTTTACAAGAAATAATATACGTATTTATACTGTAATGCTTTTTAATTAATGCTCAACTCAAAAAACATTCACAAGATCATAAAAGCAGCTAATAGCTAGGACTGCGAGTGCTCAGATTAGATTCTGTTACAGTTGAACCCAAAATTACTAATGTAATATTCCACTTCAAAGGAAAGCTTTTTATAAGATAACAATGAAAATAAAGCTTTACCATGTAGTTTAATTTTAAAATTGCCACCAAATAATGCAGAATTGTCATAGAAGTATCTACAAAAATCTTTCCTATAGGTGCTTCCATATTTCAAGTCATCATATCTCAACACTGGCTACAAGTTGCTTTCATCTCCAACATGTTTCATGGCATGGGAGTTGGAAGATCTCAGTCATCTGACAAGGTGGCTTCATGTGGAGCCTCCAGAAAGGATTGCAAAGGATGCTAGAATTGTTGTTCAAAAGGTTCCTGTTTAATTTACACAAGGGCAGAGGGGTGAATACTAATCTATTTAGAAATTCAGCTGTGCCCTATTTCCCTATGAGACAGTCACATTGCATAAAGGTAATGCTGTATGCCTGATTCAGGCATATATGACAGTTTCCACTTCTCTATTCTCAACTTGCTTTTGCGTGAAGCAAATGTTTTACAGGGGTTTAGGTTGTGTGCTCCGCCAAGAGCTTGGCCACTGCTTGGCCGAACACAGCAAAGCTGGTAATTCCCCTACAGTGAGGGCATATCCTCTTTTTATATGGTGAACAGGACAGCAATCTCCTGGTCTTTAAAGCTCTGGCAAGAAAAGCTGGCCAAGGCTGTAAAATGGCAGAGGTGCTGAGAATCAGCTATGGTCTATTCCCAGCTGGCGGACTGAACAGGCTGTCTGCCTGGAAAGGTGAGTGGGTTATATAGTGGGAAATTTTGCAGAAGAGAAGGCAGAGAAAGGCTCACTGGCCAGGGATTTCCAGAGTGCTGGAAAGAGCTGAGTATTTTTGCCTAACTTGCAGAAGATAAGTAGCCTTGGCAAAGTGACCTATTCTTGGACTGAAAATAACAGCTTATTCTTGAGGTTTTTTACAGGAGAATGCTGGTAGCTATCTCTGCTTGGTCATCTTATGTGCAAAGTAAAGACATAGCCGTTAACCTCTCTTTGGGTAATTTTGTTATTCTTTTGCAAGGGCAAAGATTCAGCTGCTTTCTTAAATGTTTGCTGGCAGAGGTCTTTAGGGCTTTTCTGCTGCAAAAATGGAGAAAGCCCTTATAGTGGGCTCACCATCGTATTGACACTGCAGACTGCTGCAGGTCTGTCCCTTGTGGTGATTTGTCTGTCCCTTTATTTGAAAATTAAAGAAATAGGGGAAACCTAAAACACAAAGAACTTACTAGATTTCAGGTGGAAGTGCAGTGTGAGGGCTTTTATATAAGACTTGGAAAGTGTAGTTTTGGATAAAAAATGTAACTTGTCTTCCTTTGCTTACACTTATATTTACCTTGACTTAGTAGATTTGTGTCTCTGTCTATTACTAGCAGTTTTGGAGGCAGTAGATGTCCTGTGGTGCCAAGCGCTAGTAACAGACAGTCACATTCCTGCAAAAGTAGTAAAGATAAACTGTGGAGCAGTGGTTTAGTTTATCAAAATAGGGCTGCCCTATCTTTCCTGTTGTACTCCCTGGCATGGCTCAGTCTCCCTTCGAGTGGGTAAAGCAGATGAATAGACGAAAAACTTCAGGAGAGTTTTCTAATGAAAATCATGAGATAAGTAGGATGCTGTTGCAAATGAGGATTGTAGGTTTTTTTTCTGCCGATTGGTGTAGATGAGTTTATGTAGCAACACTTCCAACTTTGGAATTAAAATTTAAATAATACTGTTTATTACAGTGATTGTGCTCTTGTTAATGACTAAGGCTTTGTCTGAGCCTAAGGATTTATTTATAACTTTGACCTGTTTTAAGCCCCAGTTTACCTGGAGTCAGACTGATGATTGCATGCGGACTATACATTTTTAATTTAGCTAACAGTCTGAAATCTCAAAGTAGATTATTTTTGAAGTCTTCAACAAATATTTACTAAATGCTTGCCATTTGTGTGGGTAGAAAGGTGCTAGAAAAAAATGCTGAGATGAGCACAAAAGCTGTAGTTCACAATACTGAATGAAGACAAAGCAACATGATTTTAGTAGACAAATCTGTGTATCTGTTTGAAAGAAAAGATCTGAAAAGAGTCACCAGTCCTACTAGCAGTCCTCACACAGTAAGTGTTCCCCTACTCTTTGATACGTAAAGCTGCCTGAAACTGGTCACATAGACCAGAACTTTTCAGTGTTTACATCCAGGACCAACTGGACAGATGTGTTTAGGGAGGATTGCTGTTTGCTGATGTGATGTGAGGGATAAACATAGGTCCAACAGCTATTTCTGACTAAACAGGAAATAGCCAAAGCCAGCCCAGCTCTGTGCTTTGTTCTTTTGCAGTGTGTTACCTTTACTGAGCATAAAGTCAGATACTGAATGTAATTTCTGAAATTACTTTTGTTTCTGTTAGGACATAAATGCAAGCTTGTAGAAAACACAGAAGTTTATTCATATGCATACATATTATATTTTAACATGTTTGAAGCTCTATTTTCAGAAGCCTACCTCAAGTGTACCTAATGCAAGGTCTTGCAAATAATCCTGTAAGGCACAGTTGTTTACTAATAATAGATATTGTGGGCAAAGCTGTTTGAAGTGCTGCTTTACAGTCATCTGTTGAATTAAAAAATCTTTTGCAAACGTTTATAAAGGTAACAGCTAATTATCTAGACTTGGTATCACACATTCAAAATTCCTCTTTACACTGGCACAGGGAATACTTATTTTAAGCACATCCAGTAAAATACATATTTTAAATTATATTTTACAGTTCAGTGGTTTCTCTAACCTGAGGATCCCAAAGTGCTTCTCAAATGGAGGTGAAGTTAGCTTAAGAGGAGTCCTGTGAACACAATTACTTCCACTTTGCATACAGAGAAAATGAGCAATGAAAACTGGTTTGTTGAAGGTTGCATACAGATGCTGGCAGTAAGAATAGAACCTACACTTATTGCCTCCTGTGCTTTTACTATAAAGCCATTATTAGGCTTTCTACATCATCCTGTGATTGAGTAATTTTCATTGTGTCAGTGGAGATTCAGGAATTCTGAGCTAATTAATGCTCTGGCACTTTTCAAACCCTCAGCTGCTCTTTACATCTGATGGGTCTGTAGAGTTCGATGACTTGTGGTAATGTGTCTCTGAAGAAACAAAGAAAGGCAAATAAAGGATGGGCATTCACTCACCCTGTCTCACAAAGGTAGGGGCTGTACTCAGAAACATTTGTTTAAGTTTTATAGGCTCTTTATTCTTTTTAAACAGAGGGTGTAAAGCTTATAAAAGGGACCCTGTCATGTTAAAATCTGATAATTTGAAAGTTCGGTATCACTGCTGGCTGCACTGCTCTTCCACTGACTATAGTAAATCACCTGAATTCTCTTTTAAAACTCTGCCTTTCCTCTGAGATCAAATTAAAACCCATGATTCCTATATATGCCACAAGGAATCAAGTATTACAAATACTCTGCCAGCTGTTCTTCTAAATAATGAGGGAGGGACATTAAGCTGACACTGATCTTGATCAACACATCCCAGAAGTTTGGGTTAAATTTTTTTGGTTCAAATTTGATGGCCCTCAGTGTGTAGAGTTAACTCTTTCAGCTTTTCTGGTAGTAAGCAGATTAATTGTGAAGACAAAGAGGCTAAGCTATTAAGAGTGACGAATTTTGGAGCAAGTAATTTTTTCAGTCCAATTAACAGTACATGGCCTGTCAGTAATGGTTTGGCATAAAGAGCCAGTAAATTGCAAACAACCAGGAGGACATAAAAACATTATTTATAAAATTGTAATGTCATCTCAATTCTCACTGTTACTATCGGTCACTCTTCACATGGCAAAGGTTTATATTTTATTTACATTTTACTTTGGTATTTTAATATGTTCTAACAACCCTGAAGAGGTTCATGAATATATATATATACCCAAAATATGTAACTTACCATGTCAGAAACAAAATATACAAAAGACATGTTCTTTCTGAAATTATTTTTCTTTTGTGTCAAGCAAAATCATACAAATACGATGTTTTGCAAACTTAGACCCTAAATATGACTTTAAAACTATCAATGCATATACATCACTGCAGTAACTGAATGCTCTGAATGATTAAAAAATATATCAAAAAAAATCTATGAGCAACACAATGTGAGGAACAAAGGGGTGAAGTAACTTTGCAGTGTTAATAGGGTTTAATATATAAAGCATTAAGCACCACTGTAGCACTCATAAAGGAACACAGCTAATGCTTAAACTTATTTGACAGCAGAGCCTTTTTACTATGTATATTCCAACATATTTACACATTGAGAAGAGGCTTGTTGAATCTTCTTCCATGACAGTTTTCTGAAGTATTCAGGCTGGCAGTTTTCAATTACTTCATTTGGCCGAGATTCAAAGCAGGCTGGCACATGAGGAGGGAGGCATTTAGCTGGACAAGGGGATAACACACAGGCATAAAGGGGAGGAGCCGAAATCTGGGCTCTTCTTGACATACATCATTAACTATTAATAGAGATTCTTTATTTTGTGGATTTGTCACAATTGGCTCTTAGGACAGGATGTCTATATGCTTTAAAAATTATCCCTAACCTGCTTGGAGGCGTGTTTGTGAATGCCAGTCATTTACTGCCAATTTACATACTTGGGGGAGGGGTCTGGGGAGAGAGATTCATTATATAAAAACAGATTAAAGTTAGTGCATTAATGTTTCCCTCCAGCTCACCCTGTGCCATGGCTTGACAAGTCCATCTCTGTCCTAAATAAACCTAACCACTTGCATCCTTCATAGGTGACAGGAAAGCTGAACAATTTCATCAAGATTAATTCCTTGAATTAATGTCTATCATTTTAGGGTGTTTTTAGAAAATTAAATTATATATTTATGATACAGTCCTGGTTGACTATTTTATATGAAATGGCAGTGTTTTCTCTTTGCATAACAAGCCTTACAGTGTGTCAGGAAGTATATTCATAAGGGAATCCATAAGAGAACACAGACCTCCTGTTTGAATTCATATTCATTTATTGTATTCCTTGCCTTGAGGTTTGAAGTACCTTGTTTTCACACAGCAAGAAGGTGGGTAAAGCTTAGAGTATAGGTGTTAGGGTAGTGGCATTAGCCACCCATGGATAATGTGAGGTTTCTTGCCTGACTGTGCTGTGCCATCATTACTGTACTCACTGTGCTTCGTCATCATTGGGTGGGTGGCTGCAGTGGCAAGGTGCTTTTGAATGTTAGGCTTCTGCACAGGGAAATATAGTGCCTCCTTCTGTGACTTCCTACCCCCAAATTTTCTTTTCCTATTCTTCTCTGACATGCTGCAACAGATTTATGAAAATCAAATACTTTAATTGTAAAACTGCCACTTAATTCACAACAGACAGGATTTATTCAGTCCTCAGCTCCTGGAGATCACTTTTTTTAGGAGTCTTCTTTTTTTTTGTTCCGTTTCTCCATCTTACCAAGCAAATTTAATATTGAAACACATGCCACATTGGTTATGAGGTAAATGTCAGCATCATAGTGAGTTTAAAGACATTTGAAAACTTCACACTTTTTCAATATTTCTTTTATCCAGGGCTGGGTTCTTTGGTCAGCTTAGGTGTAGTAGCCCTAACATGGAGTTCTTCCTGCAGTACAGAGTTCTCCTGTCATACCTGGCAGTACCCAGCTGCCCCTTCCTGGATCCATCAGTATGACAAGGAAGGGTTCTACTTTATGCAGTCTTCAGTGGCTTGAGGCTCCTGAAGGTTTCACATTTGACCCTTGCAGCTCTTATTAAGGATGCTGCTGCTCCAAAATACCAGCCATTAAGCTCCTCACAACTGCTCTTGTCAAATGTACTGCAGCCTGAAAGTGATTTTAGCATGACTGGAGAAAATGTTCTGTCTCCTCTTTGTGAGGGCACAGTGAACAGGATGCTTTGTGGGCAGTCGGGGATGCTGCTGGTATATATCTGTAGTATGCCTTTAACTGATGAAGGGGATTAATTGCTTTTCCAGAGTGGTTCCTACATGAATCTAGGCTGAGCATGGTCCAGAAATTCACCCTGATGAAGGAGTAGTTGGCCTCATTTGCTGTACAGGGAAGAAGCAGTGTCCCATCATTTAGGTCTGTTGTCATACATACTGTAAGAATGTTTATAGGCACATGGGTGCTGCAGAGGATCACTGTACTGTGGGGAGACATTGGTCTCCAGATCAGAAGTGGAATAAGCACATTCAAAAAAAAAACAAACAGCAAACAACCAGAAAAAGCAAAATGGAAAACAAACCCAAAAAATCCTCAGTCTGGAGTGAAGCCTGGCAAGATGGAGTTTGTGCAGAATATGCTGCTTCTGAAGCTTCCCAAGTTATTGCAGAGCATTTCTGAGGGGTGTGATTGTTTTAGATGTTGCCTGATATTGATCACTTTCGAAAGTCTCTCTCACCCTTGTCTCATAAAGCTGTGGGAAGAGGGAGTCGCTCCCTAGCATGAGCACTACAGTGGGCAGCTCTGCACTGTTCAGCTGCCTTGCACTGTGTGAGACCAGATTTTCTCTGCACTCACCTCACTGAGGCTGCCTATAGATAAACAAGGGCTTGTTTAAGCTGTGATTTCCAAGTATCTGCCTGAGGGTTATTTATCCCATTTATTCAGAAGTGGCTTCTTTTGAAAAAGAGGAGGAGGTGAAGAGATACGGCTTCCTAGGTAGTAGTAAAGTGCATGCTGTGTGTGCATGACAATATAGGTCTCCGAGGTTTAGTGGATCTGGAATTATGCCATTTGTCTCACACTAATTGAAGCATGTGTCTACAAGTGTGCAATGCAAAACATAGCATAAATGGTGATCATAAAATAAGGGCACTGCATAACCCATCTTATTATTAGTCAGTTGCAGAGCACCTTAAAATGTAAGTTTTGTGATGCTGCTCTTTCCTGTGCATACATGTATACATATTAAGCTAATAGGATATATTTCTGCTAAGCTGATCTGAGACAACATGTAGTCTTTTACAGCTTTTCAGAATCTTTCCTGTATGTGCCTCATGTTTATAAATGTACTTTGCAGTGCTTATAAAATTGTGACTCTAGAGTAACAAGCATTCAACTTAAACCTATTTCTGTATGAGAAAAAGACACCTTAAAGAATAAGCATGATTAAATTAAGCATTAATATATTAGCATGATTAAACTTATTTTCTTCATACGCTGGAGGGTCTAGGAGAAGGTTTCTGTATTGTGAAGTTTCAAGAGACAGCTGCTGAAATGAGGCTGGACTGGATCACAATTTGACACAACACGAACATTACTAGAGAATGGGCACATTTCCATACCTGACAGACATTCAGTGCAATATATAGATTAGATTATTATGGACAAAAGTGTAATTTGTTACATTATGTTTATTGCCATGGTGTACATGAAATCTCATTGTAAATGTTTTCAAGAAAGGGAATTAATGTTTTTTTTGTTATTTGAAGTTTGGTTTCAGCAGCCAAGACAAATAGATCAGTGATACTGGCTTTGGGATCAGACATCTATGTCATTTCTGTCAGTTTTAAAGTAAAAAAAAATCTTGTAAAATATGTCATTTATCTTCATTGCTATGTCTACACTATTGCCCAGCTGTATTGAGCTATATAAGTGGGTGGGGGAAAAAATTAGAAACTTAGTCATATTCTAAAGATACCAAACCATTAAGAGAGGAAACACTTCTGCTGTGTGCCTGATCTCTGCAAGCAACTGAAGCATCCACTCAGACTTGGGGGAAAAAAAAAAGAAAAAAAAGGAAGAAAGAAGAAAAATAGAAGAAATAAAACCCCCCAAACCTCAAAGACATTTTCTATCTGTATGCTTCAGTGCAAAGGAAGTGGTGTATGCTTTTTAGGCATGATTCGCAAGGCAGATTCATGTGCAAGTGGCTCCAGGTACAGCAGAGGGGGTGGATCTGGATCGTGTAAAGCTAGTGCTGAATGTCGGAAAATGTTCTTCCTCCCACTCTGCAATAAACAATATCAAATCAAAAGTTTTACATTGCAGCTTTATTGTTAAGACAAGAAGAGTGCTGGGTAATACTAAAGGTCCATTTAATCTTATATTCTTACTAGAATAGTAGCTAGTGTCTCATACTTAAGGAAGGGTAAGGATGAGGACAGAGAGAGACAGACCTGCAAACACCAGTTTGCATTTCTCATGAGTAGAGGTACGACTTGAACCATTGTGATCAGAGCAGCCACTGGAGTTACTCTTCATCACTCTTTAATATTGCATCTACAACAGTCTGTGAAAGTGAGCCTCTGCAATTCAGTTCTGTAATGGGTGAAAAAAGTACTTCTCCTTGTTCTTTGTTTTAAGCTTCCTACTTAATTAATGGGTACACCAACAAAATCTTGGAATGTGAGGAAAAAAGTTGTTCTTCTCCATTCATTGTTACTTACCATTCTGAAAAATCCTAATTCTCTCTGTGTATAAAGGCAATTATATCCCTTTATGCAGCATTGTTGCCATTCTTATTACCTTTTCTATACTTAAAAAAACCCAAACAAACAATAAACCAAGCATACAAAACATACAAAACCCACATACAAAAACAAACCAGAAAAACAAAAGAAATTATTTGGAAGCAAAATTCATCAGAAAGGGGAGCTTGAAGCAGAACTTAGAACCAACTCCACAGGTGAAAGATGACAAAAGTAAAAGCATGAGAAAAGGTGCTGTCAGGTCCTTGTTTTCAAATCCTAATGATTGCTCATAAAGAGAGTGTTTTTCTCTTGGCTAACAGAAAATAAGATGAAGAAAGACTGGTGAAGCTCAGGATGAAATTTCTTATCAATCTGCTCTATGAACTTTTCACTTGTTTTGCCCTCATGCATTTATATTTATTTCAAATGGGTTGATGGTAGCATCTGATAAATGAGCTGCTGCCAGTTGTAGTCCATTGTGCTTGTCATCAGTACAAGTCCACTGTAGTCAGTGATGAAATTTCACCTGCTGTATGAGAAAAAATAAAATGCACAGTTGTGGTTGTAATTAGGGTTGAAAATCAATAGTAAAAGATGTTTTAAAAATGAGAAAGATGGTAAAAGAGAAAATGAGGAGAAAACCGTGGAAAGATAATTAACCGAGGACAGATAAGATTAGTGAATGCAGAGATATACTGGAGAAAATGGAACATTAGTCCAAAGTGGAACACTACAACCACTTTTTGCAAGAGACTTCAATTTGAGTACAAGAAAGAATGTCTTTTCTAGTAAAAATCTATTTTCCTGTGGTGGTATGTCCATGTGTATGAACAAAAAATTGAGCTGCTAATGGTGCCTGGAAGATCCTCACATTTTTTCTGCTTCATTCCCTTGGTGGCCACCATCCTGGAAAATGAAGGACTTGGATGAAACTCACTTTAGAATTCAGGAGGGGACGTACCTGAATTAGTGAGAGAGCAGCATGTCACAGTACACTTCACAATAAAGGATGCTGCACCTACTTTTTTTTTTTTTGTTTGCCTTAAAACTATTCTCTAGTAGCCTTTGAGACAAAGTATCTGGGGGTTTGGATATGACCAGATGGCTGAGCACTAAGTAGTCTTCTTCAAAGTCGCTCATAAAAAGCACCTGTACTAAAAGGGTAGAAAATTGAAAATTCTTGTTGGCTCCACAGGGGATGGCTTGTGTTTGGTTTTGATGAAGTAGAATATCTTTGCCTATTGCTGATTATGAAAGGGCCTATTACTGGCTAGGGAGTAGAAAAGGCAAAGCATTTAATTCTCTGCTTTTCTTAGCTTTCACCTCAAGAGCATCAGCTTAGAAAATAGCATGTCAGAATGTCAAAGAAATGCTCGAGCAGTTTGTTCTTTTTGTTTTATCTTTCTCTAAATATCAAGGACCCTGGTCATAGAGAAGACAGTCTTTCTCTCTAATAAGACTGTTTTCAGTACAAAGCTAGTACAGTATGACAGGCAAATACAACAACCTTATTAAAGAATCCTCTGTATAACACACAAATGTGTGAAATGTTTTCTCCTCAATAAATAGCCGTCAGTAAGGGATGTGTATTCTGCTTAGGTACTAGACTGCATTCTCATATCATTTTGAAGCTACATCTGCTATATTTTAAACAGTAACCAACTAAATATGACGAGATGGCAGAACAGTTTAATATCATGGCCTTTATCTGCCCAGAGAGCATGAAAGAAAAATAAAGCAAATGGCTAGTGTAGAAGGGGAGAACATGTTATTCTATCAGTGCAGTCAATTATTTTTCTGTTTGTTTATTTATTTATTTATGACATCAGTGGTATAATACAGAGATAAAAATGAATCCTTGTACAGTTAATTGAATATTTCCTAGGAGCTTTTGTTGGAAATTGTTTCTGATGTGGTTAGCTAAGGAAGATTTACTTTATACTTAAGTTAGTGCAAATCCATGATTTGACGATGAAAGTAACATCTCATGGATATTGATGGACTTTTTTGAAGGGACAATAAATCTAAAAAACAGCTGATTTTGCATGTCATATTAAGCAAAGGTAATCAAGAGATTTTATGTGGTTTTTGTAGAAATGTACAAAGACTAGATGACATCTGACAGTGCATACACTTGTAAGGGAACTAAATGACAACAAAAAGGGAGGCAGACAGCTGGTTAGAGCTCAGTTCAGCAAACAATACCCACAAAGATCAATGTTTGCTTTTGCATCTGGGCATACAGGCTTCTTAAGTCAGGGAAGTCTATGGAAATACTCATAGAAATAAATAACATCCAGTGGGACTCTGTGTTCTTCAGTAATACACAGAATGTTAAGATGTTATTAGAGAAGTATTGTAGCTTTCTTATACTGTGTATGGAAAGTTTGTGGGCTTCTCTAGTTTGCATATCTCAAAAACTCCAGCAGTTATGGAACAGAAACAATTTAAAATCCAGAGCCTCTTGACTTCAGTGAGGCTGTGTATTCTGGGGCCCTTGGAGTCCCTTGTGTGTCTCTGCACACTCCTTGCTCCAGACAAGGTAAAATGGAATTCTGAAGCTGAGTATGTGCTATCCACAGCCCTGCTTAAATGCAGATCTGAGCTGATTCTCGAGTCCCAGCTTGTTCAGTGTTGTTTATGCACAAGCTTGTGCTAAAGTGTGGATTTAGGCAAAGCTCCAGAGCACACCCGAGGGCAGCGGCCTAACCATTGCTCCATTCCCCACAGAGAACTAAGCTCCATCTATCAGGATGGGTTTGATCCAGAGAAGGCAACATGTACTACCTACACCAGCAGCACTGACATCCTGCTGTCACTTATCTGAAGGACAGGGAAGGTGGCCCACAGCTGGACTGTTAACCAGGAATGTGGGTGGACAATGTGCACAGCTCCAATCCCACCATGTTAAACTTTATCTTTTCCCTCTTGGTGGATATGTGGCAAACAACTGTGCATCTGCAGGACTGAAGTGCCAAGCCTCTCACTGCATTGCAGGGCTCCCAAGCCAGTTCTCCACTCATCACATGCACTTTTTTTTGAAAGCAACAGTGGCAATCAGTGAGAAATCCATTTGCTCTACAAAACTCTCACATTGTAGTGATTTAATATTTCAAAAGTAAAATATTTCAAGGTAATGGTGTGCCTTTACCCTGAATGGTAGAGTAAATGACTTCCTTATAAAAGTATGTAACCTTAACATTTACATTTTTTTTAAATGTCAGAATGTAAAACCAATGGTAAGGTTGAAAGAGGGGGGAAAAGTATTAGCACTGCATTGTTTACATAGTGTACATAATACAGTAAAACCTTGATAGAAGTCTAAACTCTTTTACTTATGGGAAAATATGTAAATAACTAGCCATACCTACAAAATCAATTGCTCAGCCACTTCAGATTGAAAGTTGGCTTAAAATTCATGAGAATTTTAAAATCATATACTTCAATTTTCTATTCTTCTAGCTTTTGATTATTCTAAGATCATTTTGTCTTATTTTTAGGATTATTTTTTCACTAGAAGCTCTTAAATGTGATCAATATTTTAAAGGAAAAATAATTAAAATCACCTATACAACACTGTGGGATTAAGGTTACAGATTTTGAGCATTACCAATACTACTTAGATAATGAAGATTTGATTTGATTACAAAGACCTGAGATCTGGAAATTAAAATTTACAGGACAAGAATTAAGTAAAAATATTAATAGACATACTCAGCAAATCAAAGGATGAGTGCAGTCTTCAGCTGTCACAGTTGCAGCTAGCCTGTAGCTGTCAAATAAATTTGGCTATATCAGACGCCCAAACTCAGCCAGCCTAGAAGTAAAACAAGTCTCCGTTTGGGATAGAGATGAGCTGGATTCAGAACCAAGCAGGGAAGTCAGCCAGTCATGTTAAGTCCAGAAAGCAGACATACCACTGGTCAAGGAGCTGGGCGGTGCTAAAACCTCAACCAGTCACTTGTCTAGACCCAGGAGTTTTGAATGCTCTATAGAAGAGGGAGAGGGTTCCAAACAATAAAACAGGCTGTTTGTTGAGGACCCTCGGGAGTTTGTGTCATTCCTGTCTCCAACCAACAACCCATAACATAATATTCAACAAGCCTGAAAAACATAGGCCCAGCTCCTCAGTGATGTAAACTGCCTCAGACCAAGAGTTCTGGCCCAGGGATCAGAAGCCTATCTTGATCCAGTGAAAGATTTTGAACTATATTTCTGCTTTTCAGAAAAAAAAATTAGTTTGTTATTAGGACCAGCGTTAAGGACTTTGTCTCTCTGGAACACAGTGCTCACACCTGGAGTAACTGTGTTCCACATGAAGTGATACTGGTGTCACTGCAGGGCCTATGGTCAGGCCCTCTGTACATTTGGCCATACCTTCCTTGAGCTGCTGAAAGGAACTGTCTCTGACCAAGCTCCTGTGTCTTAAAGCAGGACTATAACCCAGACCCAGTTAGAAAGAGGAATCATTTTAAGGAAAGAGTCCCTTTTAGTAATCTGGGAGAGACAATCCTTAAGTAACTGATTCAAATTTCTAGGAGTAGATAGTGTTTATGACTTCTCTCTGCACAAGTTTCATTTTAAATCCAAATAAACATTATCCTGAAACATATTTTCAGAGTTTTCTATATGCCATGAAGCACATATCAATAAGCTTTAATGCCTAGATTATAAAATGTTTCCCTGCCAATGTACAAAAATCTCTAACAAGTTACAGAACTGAGTATATAGACTGTGGGGTTTTGTTCTGAGGTGATTCAAGGGACAAATTAATATATTAAACTGGGGAAAAGAGAGAGTTTTCATACAACCAGACCTTCAGTTTTCATAAATTAAGATAAACCTGTACATTTGTTAGGGACTTGTGTGAGCTAAGGATCTAATTCACACTTTAAATATTTCATTGGACAATAAAAGAGTATCTTGTAAAATATTCTGATAAATTGCACTTTTAGGCTTCAACATCTCTAGAAAAATAGGAGGGAATTCCAAAACCTACTGCCAGCCCCAAGAGTGGTGTTTCTAGTAACATTTCCGGGCAGCTGTGCTCCTAAATTCAATTACACTGGTGGCTTCAGCATAGATCCTGCTGGACAATCATCTACATCATAAAAAGTGCAGGTCATTTGCCACAGCTGAGCAAAACTGTCATTTTCTTCCTAAAAGAAGCTGAGGCTAAGCTAAGGCAGAAAATAAATCCTCTGTGACTCATAAAGAGAGTGCTTTTTAGGTCAGGTCAAGAACAAAGACACTGGCAGCACAATGCTGAGAG
This sequence comes from Parus major, assembly GCF_001522545.3. Taxonomy (NCBI): domain Eukaryota; kingdom Metazoa; phylum Chordata; class Aves; order Passeriformes; family Paridae; genus Parus; species Parus major. The sequence continues at coordinate 12,945,226 of NC_031772.1, read as the reverse complement.
GCTTAGAGTGGTATATCCCTAAGGACAACTCCTGACACCAATTGGAATTTTTTTTCTTGATTGGGTGAATGCTTTTTGAATGAATTTGTAAATGCCCTTAAAATAATCTGTTTATTCAATTAGCAAATTGGCCTATTTTCTGTTAAATAAAGAAGGAATTATTTTATTTTTTTTTTACCAAAATGCTGTTTGTTGTCAGTAGCAGGAGGAGAATAGACAGAGATGGCTCTGAGAACAGGAACAGAGTAAATGCTCTTGGGAGGGTGAGACTGAGAGGGACTATCAGTGCTTCCCTCCCCTCTGCCAGGCACAGGCACACACATTCTCATATCACTCCACAGCCACAGTTCCTTCAGCACGGAGTAGATTAGTCAAGCTGTTTGCTAATATTACTGAAATTAAGTTATAATTTTGTCTCAAAGTTCAAATTTTCTTGTGAATCTTGCTGTTTCTGAGATTTTTTTATTGCAGAAAAGGCCCAGAATTAAAAACTGCTTTCTTAAATTCCCACATTACATTTTCTATGTTTTTTCTTTGTGCTTGGGTTTTTCTTTCAAATCCCATGGTGCTCTGTTACAGCAACCATCTTGTGGTGTGTTCACAGTGGATCTGCATGTTGAAGGCTAATAGTAACCTAACTCAGGTGGGAGGTGGGAAAATCTTTCCCAGAAAGAGAGCCAGGAGAGAATGCAACAAAGCATGGTGTGCCTGCTTGGTTTAGTCTAAGACCTCTTTTGGCCTTGGGTTTTGGATTCAGTTCACTGTCGCCTCGGGGCGAGGCGTAGCGACCCGGTTCGTGGAAGACTCGACGGCTAAACTTACAGGCCTGTCGGGCAAATCACGCGCTAACACCAATGTGGTGGACGGTGAAAAGCATTTATTTCCGGTGAGCTAGGTTTTTATATCACTGAGTTATGATGACGTAATCACCGTGATATTATGGGTAATAGAACATTGTGGAAAGAGGGGCCCTATCTTCACGTACAACGCGAGATCTTCCGATCGGCGTTCCCTGTCTATCCACATCAGTTCACCTTGAAAAGATAGTAATTATTCGGAAAATAATTTCAGAGAGCAGTTTCAGGTTACCTTTTATGTTAACATTGATTTTATTGAATTTTTTTTCCCCTAAAGCACTGTTGTGGACTAAGAGTTGTATATATGCAAACCTTATTCAACCTTCCACTTCTGAACACAGTTTAGAGCTGTCTGGTTTCAGAATTGAGAATATACTGCCTTTCCTGCCAAAGATGTTCCTTCCATATGAACTGTCTACTTCCCCATGAACACACAAAATTTTCCTGCCTTTCATGATCACCCTCCCCCCCAGATATACACCCCAATAACTGAGTCACTAGGAGTAACATTGATTTCTGCACTTCACCTTCTGAGCTCCAGAAGAGAGTGGCAAAGTCCACAGGTTGTAAATGGCCAGTGGAAACCTGACTTCATGACAAACTCTATGGGAGACAAATGAAGGTAATGAGACTGTGCTGGCAAGCAAGTAGCCTGGTACTCCTAGGAGTGAAGAGACCTCCAAGAAGTTCTTTATTTACTGTACTCATCCATTAATCCTTCCTTTGTGAGTGAAGGATCATGAAGTGCATGGACAAGATAAACTTCAGGGGGCGGAGAATTCTGCCCTGTGTCCTCAGAAGTGCTGCTGCTGCACTACGTGTCTGTGATGCCCTGTGGCTCAGTGAATGTCCGTCTTTGAGTCTCTCTTGGTCAAAAAATGTAGTTGTTCAAGTTGTATGTGAATTACCTGGAAGAATTTGTTCTTAGATGCTATTACAGCTCTTGTAACACATGTAGTTCAGGTAAATTGCAGACACTCAGAAGTTCATGACCGAATAGCATGCAGGAGGAAGACTCCATGGATCCCCACTGAACAAAACTGTTGCAGCATTTTGTGACACAAGGAGGTCTCCCTAGGCAGCCTGACTTGCTGCCTGTGCATGTTCCTGCAGTGTCAAGTGATTTGGCATGTGTATAATTTCCTCTAAACTTTGCTTTGAGGAAGTGAACTTAAGCCTTATTAGACTTTTTTGAGGGTCTAGTATAAACTTTTGGAAAGTTTTCCATGTGCTCAAACAGCAGAATAAATGCAAAAGCGCACTGTGAGAAAAGACAGTCCTCCAAAATTTTCAGTCTGTACTAGACCAAAATGTACTGTAAATCTAACATTAAGTCCTTTTAAAGTGTCATTTCTAGCCTTTTTTAGTTGAAGAACTTCAGATATAAGCAGCCAAACTTGTGAATCCTCATGAATCCTTGTGACTCTTTAAAGCTTTGTCCATCATTAATCAGCCCATCCATGAAAAAATATTCCAGACATACACACATGTGCTTCTGTAACTGTTAATAAACCCATCAATATTGTCATCTCTATGTAGTTATAATCACCACTTTTCAGAATTGCCTTCCTAGTATTTGAGGTTTAAGAAATCAGATCCCCATCTCCACTGTATAAACATTTTAAAAGCATCACCTAGCTGCCAAGTATTCCCCAGATACATGTTTTTCTTTGAAGATATTCCTACTAACAATGTGTTATTAGTGTGAAGGGCCAAATTATCTACTCATCTAATTGGTTCAGCACCACTGTGCTGCAGAATTTGACATTATAATTTCTCAGGGTCTAACTTAATTCATACAAAATATCAATTTGTTATACTTATCATGTTAGTATAGAGAAACCTTAGTAACAGGATATTTAATGCAGCATTAGCTTTCCAGCATTTTTAGAGTTGAGAAAATAATCTCTTTTTTCTTAGCATTAATTAAAGCAGCCTTTATTTAAATGGTTTTGCCCCTCTGCTTTTGTAAATTAACTAATATAATTGTATTGTAAATATTTATCTTCCCTAAATTAATGCAGAATCAAAATTAATTCATTTAAAGATATAATTTGACATTCCATATCACATTTAAACATTAATTAAACACAAATTAACAGGATAATTTTTCTGCTCTGCTCCCCACGTATTAGATCTGGACAATGAAAACTTCAGGATATGGTTTCCTTGTTCTCAGTTGTCATTAAGCACGGGCTGCTTTTGACAAGTTTTTGACACATAGCTCTTCCATCAGGTTCGTTACTTTGGATTGTGGAATGACAAGTCTATTTTGTGATGGTGGGAAATGAACCATGTACTGCTACTACTGTCTTATGTCTCATAACGGAAGGTTCACAGCATGGACAATTGGAAATTTCTCCAGGCAGGGGAAAAGCACTTAATTTCAACCTCTGGCTTGAATCAATCAAGGAGAAACTTGAAATCACTGTCAAGTAATGAATGTCAATATATGTACATGCTATTGATTTTAGAAATTTAATGCTCTGTTTCCCCATTTTGTGTTGACCTTATGAAGCTTAAAGGTGAACAAAAAAGGTGAATATTCTTGGGACAGAATTGGTTTTCCCCTGGAAATATGAACAATAGATTTTGTACTTTCTGTATACAGAAGGGAGAATATTAAAAAAAGAAAGGAAGGAGAGGGGGTCAGCTGGAACTTAAGCCAAAGGGCTATACAAAATCGAGGGATTGGAGAAAACAGGGGCATGTTTTTAAATCCATTTGTTGCAAAATGGACAAAACTGTTCTTGCAAGACACATCCCAGTTGTTGTGTGGCATACTGAGGATCTGGGCTATTAAAATTTTTTCTTTGGTTAAATGTATTCTTGATTTAACTTTTGTTATTTTTATATAAAGTATGAAGGTATTGTTTTGAATAATTCACTGTTTATCTACTTTGTAGTTTGCATGCTTTGTGGTCCTTCATTGCACTCTGACAGAGTGAGAGATTAGTAAATATGACCCCAGAAGACATCTATAAGTGCCTGTCTAGCATAACTTACTGGCTTCACTTTCTCTGCCTGCAGGATCCTTAGCTTCACTGGATACATTAAATGAGTTTTGCTATTGCTTATCTTCACAAAGTTTACATCTCCCTCGTTTTCTTTCCCAGAGAAGCTCGAGTGCTGTCAGCAAATACTCTCAAGAACACTCCCTCTCCCCTGCAGGGCAAGACAACAATGACTTCAGAGATTATATAATTTGAACCCACATTAAAAAAAGTCATTCTTATAATGTTGTTTCTCTAATTGCTCCTAAGCATAAAAACGAATTCCAGTTATAAACTGCATGTTACACTGGTGTTCTAATCAATCACAACATTCTGCCCCTACAGAAGCAGTAAGAAAACATAATGTTTTGTTCACTCTGAGGATTTATTGTTGATCTCCACTGTCTATTTGTACAAAAGCTCTCTGGGGATTTCTCACATTACTTCCCTGATTACACAGTAACAGGATTTCACAGGAAAAGTGCTGTTAGTAGCAGTATGCTCTTAACCAGCACATGCTTCTACTGCTCTGACTAGTGCAAAAATTTAAGCTAGTTCTGAAAGACAGGCTTTTCCCCTCTTTGCAGTAGTTTTACAAATGAAATCACAATACTCCCTGAAATTACTAGTGCACTTGACTCCACGATCAGTTTACTCCATTTCAATATAGACTTTGACAAGAATGATTTGTTTTTGCTGTCACATGAATTCATCTCAGTAAATTAGACCTGTCAAAGTTACTTCTTCTGAACAATACAGTTTGCTTTTTTTTTTTTTGACACCTGTGCAGTCTGGAAAGCAATTGTAAATAGTGTAAAGACTTGAGTCAGAATGTAAGGTATCTGCCTTTAGATACATCTCTCTGTGTCTGAAATACATCTCCACAGTCCACAGGAATATTTTTTTATTTTATTAGGAATTTATAATAATAACTGATAACAATAATTGTGATTTGAAATTGGATTTTGAATATACTACCTGTGTGCACAAAAATGCACATGAAAATTAAGCATGGATCTGTGAGAGTACACAGGCAGCATAATTTTGTACTCTAGAACTGTGGGAAGACATCACCCTCAAAGTGTCCATGCAGCATGTCAGTGTGGCTGCACTGTCTCTTTTTAAATATTTTGCCCCCTTTTCATCATTGCATTTTATCTACAGTCAAGATCTAGATTTTGTCCTGAGGTTCAGCTGGACCTCTTGCACAGTGTTGGCATTGGTCAACCTCAGTAAAATCTCCTCTGAGGTGAGCACCATCCCTGGCTTGAGGTCTGAGTGCCTGCCATATATTGACAAATTGCTTTTGCAGTTGTCCTAGGTGGAAGAAATAGCTCAATACTAATGTACCTAAGTTTTTTCCTTCTCATGGCCTGATGCATGTGTGACCCACATCAAAACTGAGCCTTGACACTGCACTACACAGCGTGCTCCAGGGTACTTATAGACAATAATTGTAATGATAATTTCTTATGATAACAAAACACCATTAAATCTGTTTATGAAAATTGGGGTTTTTTAAGTGGGCTAGTACTTATATACTGAAGGGTCAACAAAAAGAGCTCAGACTTATCTGTGTGACAAAGTTGCATCAGTTGAACATGCTTATTTTGGTACAAGATTGTCTTTGCCTGCCTTTTTCTGTGCCAGGGAAATCTTTTGGTTTCATTTAGGCTGATGCATGCTCACCCCAAGCTAAACCCCAATGAACAACCCACTTTAAACCCATGCAGCTCAGACGTTTTATGTAATGGGCTGTGTATAATCTGGAGCAGCCTTTTGACGTCAACAGACCCTTAATGCTCATTAAAACAACGGAGTGATATCTGCTCAGATCGAGCCTGAGCTTTGCACCTAAGGAAATCTCCCAAACTGAGGAGGAATAAATGTGAAAATATTGAAGTAAACTGAAATCAATAACTGCCAAAGAAAAACAAGGCACAAAAGTGATTATCATGGTGATCTGCTGCTAATTAACTGAAGAACCAAATTACTTTGACTGTCTGGTTTCTAACTCTGCTTCTTACTTTCAATTCACTTATTTCTTTCCAATTTGAAAGTTCTGCTAGCAAGTAAAACAGTCAGTGCTTAACAGACTTTAATGATAGAGTTCATTTGATCCAAGCAGGCTCAATTTATAGCTGCTTTTCCCCAGAGCCTGTTTGCTTTGCTAGGATTATGATTTGCTGTTGCAATATTGGGATCTCAACAAAAGAAGCCAGAGACAAATGTTATTGATTGATGGTACACTATGTTTCTGCAAGAGGTGTGCTTTATCAACATCATAAAGGACCTTACCCTTTCAAAAAACAGGGTTTTTTTTTGTGGCCATGACAAACAGGAATGGTTTTATCATTAACATTGTAAGCAGTTTTGTGATCAGACACATTTCTGTGTCCGAGCAACTCCTGGTGCTTATTTTAAGTGCCCCTTTTTATCTGAAATCATATTCTAATAACTGCAAGTAAAGAAGATATACAGAGTTTTTAAAAAGAAACTAATTTTTAAACAACACCATTGCCAGAGGGGTTATTGTTGCAGTTTTCCCTTTCTTCCCTCCAATTTACAATTTTGGATAGTCAGTGGTTTTTATTATTTTGAGAGTAGAAAAAAGTGGTCTTTGCATATTTTGTAAGACTTTGTTGCAGAAATCTGTCTGTGTAATTGGTAAAGTGTCTTGCAAACTGTAGCTTTTGTAAGTAATTTTTACTTATATGAATACTCTCATTTACTTCCTTGGGGCAGGAATACTTAAGTAGTCTTAAAGAATATTTAAAAGATGAGGCTTTTGCTGGCAATAGGTTTTAACTCATACCATTCTGCTTCCTTTTCTGTTCTTTAATTAAAATGTGCCTGGATCTGACCTCAGAATCAAGAGACGCTGGATCTCACTGGCTCCAGCTGGTGTAACCTGCACTCACCGGAGCTGTTCCAGTGGCTAGGAATGAGGGTCACCTGTGCCTATTAAGCTTTTCCCTTATTTCAGCATTAGGATATGACATCCTGTTGGCATTGCCACTACACTGAGCTGCATCTGTGTCTGCTGGTAGATTTGACAGATACCCCTAGATGGTTATCAGGGCCCCAGTGGCCCTGCCCAGCCCCCTGGCAGCCTGTCCATAACCCAGGAACCCCTCTGCAGCTCATCCCTGGGGCTTCACTGCAGTATAGGTGTGCATTGCATTAGCCCTGTCCACTTGGATTTTTGAATTGACCTTGAAGTTGATGTATAACCTACTGTCCACTTGTGGCTCCCTGAGCTGTCACCAAGACTTGCTACTGTCACTGCCCTGCTCTGCTTGCTGGGCTCAGATGACATGGGACTGTGCCCTGGTGTTCAGCATAATCCAGTGTTATGGGCACCATTTCTATTCCAAAGGATATGCCACTGTCCCTTGTCCTTAGCTTGTTGGTGGTGCTCAAGCTCCTTGATTATCAAAAAAATAATAATTCCAAAAAAAACCAAGCAACTAAAAAACCAGAATTTCTTACTACAGTTCTCAGCTTGAGATCCTTGCTCAGCCAGAGTTCTCACTGAGGCTGATATTTCTTCAGCACAGCTGGTGTCAAACTATGGACAGGCTATTGAAGATTCCAGGTTATTAATTCTAGGATCAACTTTTCCTTTTTCATTCCACTCAAATCCCTTCTGCCTCACTTGCAATTCCCACCCACATCAATTCCTTTACTTCTTTGAGACATTCCTTCTCCCTGTCTCTGGCTGCAGTTGCTTGCCTACCTAAGCATCATTTTCTATCCCAGGTGCCCCACTTCATTCTTTCCTAAAACAAGTGTTCCTCCTCCCAGATATCCTTACATTGGTTGTTGATTATTTTTTTTCTGGGACCCCCCAACAGGCAAGTAGCAGTGAGGACAGAGGGAAGGTATTTCCCTGTCAGACCAGTCAGAACATGCAAACCTTGTTATCCAGAACATGTGCATGCTCTCCCAACACCCCATGTGTGCTTCTTACCTGTCAGCCACAGGTAACCTAAATAAATTGGCCTATTGTCTGCATTCAACCACTGGGAAACATGATGGGCTGATCTGCTCTAATATATGTGCACTATATGTCTGAATTTTCTGTTAGTTTATGACCACCTTCTTTCCTGCAGTTGTATTTGACTTATAGGGTACAATAATGTGGAAATATTGTTTGGGCAGATGGTACAACCTCAAACACTGCTCAGTAGACCTTGTGCAAAATGGGGAACATGTTTTGAGATCCTGTAGCTGTAAACTGTTATTGGTGAAGGTGTAATCTGCACTTCCGTAGCTCTCCTTCATGAGGCAAAGGAAAAACTACTAATGCCAGGAGTTGTTACACCTGGGCCGTGAGTCTGATACAGCTGTGAAGGTAGAAAAGAACTTCACAGTATTCACACCATTGGCATGTGGGAAAAAATTCAGCTGACAGCTACCATATATCATATCCTGCACACACAACAACCCCCTGCAGTGCCTCCAGGGTCAGGCAGAGGAGCTGGAAGGTGCCCAGAGGGAAGGGACCTGGGGGTGCTGGTAGAGAACAGCTGAACAGGAGTCAGATGTGCACAGAAGGCCAAAAAGGCCAATGGCCTTGGTACCTGGCCTGTACCAGCAATAGCGTGGCAGCAGGACCAGGGCAGTGACCATCCACCCATGCTGGGCACTGGTCAGACCACACCTTGAATCCTGTGCTCAGTTCTGGGCCCCTCATGACAAGAAGGACATTGCAGGGCTGGAGTGTCCAGAGAAGGGAAAGGAGCTGGGAAAGAGTCTGGAGCACAAGGCTGGTGAGGAGCAGCTGAGGGAGCTGGGGGTGTTTATCCTGGAGAAAAAGAGGCTGAGGAAGGACCTCATCACTCCCTACAACTGCCTGAAAGCAGGATGTAGTGAGCTGGCTGTTAGTCTCTTCTCCCAAGTAACAACAGAACCAGAGGCTTTAAGTTGTGTCAGAGGGGATTTAGGTTGGATACTAGCTTCACTGAAAGGGTTGTCTCATGCTGAAACAGGCTCCCCAAAGAAGTGTTTGAGTTACCATCCCTGAAGGTATTTAAAAGATGTTAGATGTGGCACGTGGGGACATGGTGTTGTGGTGATTTGGCAGTGCTGGGTTAATGGCTGGGCTTGCACATCTTAGAAATGTTCCTTCATAGCCAATCCCATGAGGTTCTGGGCCCTCCTTGTGAGGATGTTAGCATATTCAGTGAAGTGAGTATCTAGCGAGTGACTATCTGGATTAAATCCAGAGTTAAACTTGGGGTTTGTATTTTGGAAGCAGCAAATTTGTGCATGGCTGGCCCACAGAGAGAAGGTAAGAAGGTTTGCTAGGATTTTGGTAGTATGTAGGGGAATAAGAGTGCATGCTGGGATGGGATTTAAAGTTTCAAACCAATTAGAATTTTAATTGTTTCTTTTTTCCTATTTTTTAGCAGTTGTAGCTAACTACCCTAGGCCAATAGATAGCTAAAGCACATTCCTATGGAGGGACATCACAGTCTTACCTGTTACAGAAATTTCTAACAATGAGTCCTGAATTATCTCCAAAATATCCACAGTGCATAAGGACTGCATAAACCTGGTAAAAACAGTGAGTTTGTTTACTCCTAACAAATTTTAGGGCAAATTGAAAATGTTTATTTTTCTAAACAACATTCCACCATAATTTTGAAATTATGGCTTTTTTCTTTACAAATAATGATTTCAATATCCTTTGCTTCACAAGTGTTGGATCTAACCACAGTTGATGTTCAGCCATGGTAATACTCAGCATCTTTTTCTCATGCCTGTTGATTTTCTGCCCTCCCTTCTACCCCCTGAGACAGATTGATTTGAAATCTATCCAAGTTTTCTCAGGAGTGGTATCAAATTTGTTCTCTCTCAACACCTGACCCATTCTGGCTTCCTTTAAATGCTAAAACTAGCAAAGGCCCAGCCGTGATGGGAAAAAGCCCACAACCAAACACAAAAAACTCCTTATATGTTATTCCTGTACAGGAAAGGTGGCTAATGGGAAACAGTGTTTCAATGGATTTACAACAAGCTATGTTAAAAGTGAAGTTGGCGGTCAGGTTTCTTTCTGTATCTGATTATATTTTAAAAAGTGGGAAAATCAAATGTAGGCATTTCTAGAACAGCTGCACCCACCCCTGAAGCACTCTGTACCCGTCCCTTTATACCTGTTTACTCATGCAATACTAAAAACAGCCCTTTTCCATATTCACACTTTAAAACACACTGCGGTTCAACCTGATATTTCATGTAATAATCAAATCAATTCCCCTGTTAATAGCTACACACACATTTGTGCGTCAGTTCTTGAAATACATGACCTTTGGGAAATAGGCCCTGGGTTGGAGCAAGAGGCAGTCAGCCTCAGCATACAATGATTTTAAATGGGATAAGCTAATTTGTCACTGTTTTGTTATGAATGAATATATGTGTTTAGAATGAAATTTAATTTAAATCCAATTTGTAACATCTGTGTGGGTGGGACAAAGGGAAAAAAAAATAACCCCAAAGGATGTATTAACTGGATACTGTACTGTGAATGTAATGAGACTGCTGAGTTTAATGTTCAATTAAAAAGCCCTGCATGTTCTTATTACTGTTTACCAGGAGTAGGTTTGGGGGAGATTTATGTTATAAAAAACACACTGTACAACCCTTTTTTTGTCAGAACTTGTGCAAAGCATTTACCTGGTACAGTGAAGCCATTAACTGTTATTCTTGAAGGAAAATTCAGTCACAGAGGTATCAAGAGATTAAAAAGCATTTTTATATAAACATTTGCCTAAGTTGCCATGTTGGTTTTTTTTAGTTGAGAAAATGAAGATGAATTAGTATCACTGACTGTTGTGTTTTGATATGGAGCAGAGGAATCTAAGTGGAATAAACAAGTGTGAGCCTTGTGGGGGCTGATTAGTCACAGGCAGCAGCACTGGCATCAACTCCACACCCACAACAGGACCCGCGCCCGATTCTGTCAGGGCTGAGCCTTGCTCCAAATACCCCCTCCTGCTGCTGGAAAGGAGCTGGGAAATGTGGTGAATGGTAGGAGGAGAATCAGTGCCTTTCATGCTGGTTGGTGGATTGGCAGTTTGTTATTGGATGCCTGTCTTGGTTTTGGAAGACAGGTGTCTGCTAGGGAGAGCAGGAGCCTCCCTTGGAATGAAAATGTAGACCCCCTCCCTCTGAATTATTATAATTTTGAAATCAAGATGTTACCGCTGAAAATGAATAGATCACGTGGATACAGGTCAAGGTGTGGTGAAAAGAAGAGCAGAGTTTATTTTTCCTCCCAGGATTTATAGGCTTCCTACCACGGCCAGGGATTGGATGGTCAGGATAACACTTTCTCACTGCACTGGCCATGAGAGATGTCCATCACAAGACGTGTAACAGAAAGAATGTACACATATCTATGTTTACAGTTACTCTCCTGAGAAAGTCCTTAGAAAACTATGTTAGCAAGCTCAGAAGCTGAGTTTTCAGGGCGACATCTCACCCTTTTTGGTTTAACAAAAAGAAAAGAAAAAAGAAAAATTAACAAAGAAGCTAGCAACATTATAAACAATCAAAAGGATAAATAATAGGAAAATACAATACTCCATACAATCAGAAGGCTGTAATTTCAGGGTGATAACCTCACCCTTTCGTTATTACAAAAAAAAAACAAACAAAAAACCCCAGAAAAACAAAACTCAAAAATAAATGACACAGTTGTTCAACATCAACACCTGCTTGTGGATGGGCCATCGGGGTGAGCACGCACGTCATCTACATCTGAGTCCTCATCCGTTGGCCCACCCATCCGATCACTTCCAATTTGATCACAGCCTCCAGCCTGCTCACCGGTCGAATGCTGCCTCTGCAGTTGCAGGTCAGGACGAACACACTTTGCAGGTACCCAGTGTACCCCAGTATCTGTGGATACACAAGCATACCCTCGCCCCAAAGCAATGAGGTCATAGGGACCCTCCCACTGTTTTGTGACCAGATTCCTCACTCTAACCTTTGCCCGAGGCTGAGGTGTCTCATCCGAAGCCCACAAGGAAAGGTGGTGGTTCAACATGACCGGGTTACTGGAGTTCTGCAGCACCGTGAGGTGATTGAGGGTATATAAAGCTTTCCCCAACTGACTGTGCGGGGTTTCACCCTGCATTCCCCGTTTCTGCTTCTGCAGAACTCGCTTCAGCATATCGTGAGCATGTTCTACGATAGCCTGACCTGTCGGAGAATGAGGGATACCAAACTTGTATGACACAGCCCACAACTGCAGGAACTGCCGCACCTTCTGAGACATGTAAGCAGGACCATTATTGGTCTTCACAGCAGAAGGCACACCCAAGGCAGCAAAGGCCTGCCTCCAATAGGCAAGGACATTGCAGGCTTTTTCTCCCATGTGAGCAGAAGCCCACATGGCAGAGGAGAAAGTGTCCACACTGACGTGCACATACCGAAGCCGGCCGAACTCGGCAACTTGAGTGACATCTGTCTGCCAAAGCTCCAAGGCCCGAAGGCCCCTGGGGTTTACCCCTGCCAGCAAAGGTGCAGCAAGCACATGACAATCGTCACAAGACTCAAC
>NC_031772.1:12903861-12931657 GCF_001522545.3 Parus major | reverse complement strand
GGGAAGGGATGGAGGAGAGGCTTTGCTTCACAAACCCCCTTGGACAGTCAGTCCAGGTGCTCCTGTGGGGCTCTGAGGAACACTCAGCTGGAACAGCAGGGATGAGCTGAGATCCTGGGCCGTGGCTGAGGTGTATCAGCAGCTCCGTGGCGGTGCCTGGCACTGCCACACGTCCCGGCAGGACAGGGGGTGCGAGCCCACCAACGAAGAGGGAAGGAGAAGCCGCAGCTCCATCTGGGTGATGGCGAATTTGCTTCCCTCCACAGCAAGAGCTCCGAGCAAGTGTCTTCCTCTGAAGCTGAGGAAACCAGCAAGCTGCCCCCGCCCTCCCATTTTCCTGCCCCCTCCCCCCCCTGGGCCTGGCCAAACTCTTTGTGCTTCTCAAGCACCCACCAAGTACCAGCAGTCAGGTTTTCCCTGCAACTAATGGATAAAAATTCCATAGGTTAGCCAGAACTAAAGGAAGGAGACCTAACCCCCAACAGTGCCTAACTGGGGTGTCAGAGTCTCTGTCTGGGGTCCCAGCTGGTAAAAGTCAGGATTGATTGGTGGGCTGCAGTGAAATGATACTTCTTTATACTAGATTTCTTCTATCAGTTGTTTTTTTTCCTCTATTGTTTACCTAAGAAAAATATTGTAATTCTCTTATTAAACAGAATGCTTAAGAAGGTTCAGAACACAATCCTAAGCCAGGAATGATAAAGTTGGAGGATGGGAGGACTGGATGGGCACCCATATTTGCATAATTGTACTCACCATTCTTTATACAAAAGATAAACAGCTACAATCACAGGTGGCTAAGTTGAGTGTATTGTCAATCATAAGTTCATATCACCTTTCTATTGCTTATTTAACCTTGAATGTCTGTATTGAATATTGTCCCAGTGAGGGTGGCTGCAACAAACCTATAGGTCCCCTGACTTCAGGGCAGAGGGTGACAAGAAAATAATTAGGAGTGGGAACAATGGTTCACACCAGGAAAAGAACACTTTAATAAGGAATAGAAGAAAATAGGGACGATGCCCAAAAGCCGATCACAGTAACCAAGGGAACTCCATGGGGGCAACCAACCAAAGAGAGGAACAAAGGAGGGTACAATAATATATAACCTGAGGGGAGGAACATTCTGGAGACATAACCACAACTGGCCAATGGAGGAACAAGACTTGGGTTAATTATGTCGACTTCAAAGGCTCCTGGGAGGAGAACTCAGGCTCATCCTGAGGTAACGAATGTTTCCTAGGGCTTAAAACTGAGGCTCAGTTTACTAGAGGTGAAATCTGTCTGACCCTGTGTCTTAGTCAGGCTGACTCCCACAGAATATATCCTTTATCCAATCACTATTCATTGATACATAAATATGTACTATAATAGATTCTGCAAGGACAGATTTATTTATTTATTATAAACCCCTTAAATACATACAAATAATTGAATACTTTCTTGCGTATACCATATGTTCTTTCATTTGCATGTGATTTGCTTAATATTAAGTACAGACTTAGTAGAAGGTCTCAAAACAGATATATTCCTTATTGGGTAATTAATACTAATCTTGCAAACACATTAACACAGAGGCAGTAACAACTATCTTAGGAGCTGTTTACAGTCTGTTTTGTAAATCCTGTCTTACTGTGTGGATTAGTTCATGTTCCTTTGGAGATGTGAGAATCTACATGCAAGTGCTGATCCTGATGGCATGCATGGAGCTGGGTCTGTAGCGATTCCTTCCCCTCCAGATTTCAAAGGTTTTAAACACAGCTCAAACAGTACCTTTGAAGTGTATGGGTAAGTGGGAGATGCATGGAAACCACACCTGCAATTTGTCCTGGTTTAGGGCAAATTTGGGAGAGAACCTCCAAAAGGCACCCCCTCAGAAAGCAAATCCAAGCGGTCCCTCCCCCCAACTGGCTTGGGAAAGGAGATTTCCTTGGAGAGAAGTGGAAAAAGCTGTTTATCTCACAGAAATTGAATAGTATTAAACAAGAAAACCTCTCACTGTTCAATGAAATGGCAAATCCAGGAAAAAAAGTCTTTTCCATGTGGTGCAGCTCAGCTCGCTCAGGTTCTTATCAGTCCCTCCGGCTCCAGAAAGTGCCAAGGCCCAGGCCCCAGTGGGCCACAGGCATGAGCTCCCAGGGTTTGTCTGGGTTTTTCAGTCCAGTCTGAACAGATCCAAGGGGGGAAAAAAAAGTCCACGGAACTCCTCTGCCTCAGCTAACTAAAACCAACTAAAAACCAAAGGGAACCTCCGTCCTGCTGACTGTCCATGCTGCAGACACCACAGTCCAGGAGTAGGATGCAGGGGAGTGATGTTTTATTTTCAATACAAACTGTGCGCTTCTTCTTCCCCCCTTTCATTCTCAGAGCCAGTTTTAAAGATGCAGAACTTAATATGTAACATAAACCAGGCAACTGGGGATACAAGCATCATAAAGTCACCCCAGGACAGTACTGCTTCAGAGCTTTCCATTGTATATGTTGGGATTAGGAATAAGCAAATTAAATCTTTAAATTTAGTATTTCAAAGTTAATAGAAAAAAATAAGAGTCCCCTTTTAAAAACTTTGTTTAATAAATTCAACACACAGTATTGTTCAAGATAGGTTTTTGATGCTATTGTGGGATGGGGGGTGGTGTTTTGAGGGGTTTTTTAAATCTCAGAAACTTCCAGGCATGATGTTTTTTTATCAGATATAAACATGCTTTCAGGCTGTGACCTCCAGAAATTACTTCCATAAAGGGAGTGCTGACTGAAATGACTGTAACCATGACTTTACTGTAATAATATGCAAAATAGAGGTGGTGCAGTAACTGTGATGGTTTCATATACATTTACTCGTGGCTTTTTAAATTACTTTTGTGGCTAGATGGTAGAACCATCCTGCTTTATATTCCATATGTACATTTATATTAGGTGGTCCACAGAACTACATTATCCTGTCTCTGGGTAGGAAGTGCATGGTACCTCCTGTCAGCATTGCCTCCACTGGCTGTGCTACACCCTCACAGAGCAAAGTCTTGTTACCTGGTGCTCATGCCTGCATAGAACTTCCTAGAAATATAAGAGCAATTTTATGCATCCAAAGAAGAGTGGTTTTGGTACAATCCATGTTTACAATTCTAATTTGGATTAATAAAGAAAACACAAAGCCTGCATACACACACACACACATGCACACACAAAAGGTACAGTGCCAGATTATTGATTGAAATTAAATGAGTTCTGTTTATGTAACAAAATTAACTCAAAAGTAACCTAGATCCACATTCAAAGGCATGTAAGAGCTGAAGTCATTGTGAATCCAAAACCACTTTCTGAGAGCTGAAATATCAAGTTACTTTAGGCATGGCAACAAATATATACTTACAGTCCTGTTAGTTTGAAACTTGGCTTATCACGTGTTTGTCCAGACAAGAACCACTCTTACATTGATTGACTGTATACAGCATCTCTGACATCATCAGTCTAAGAAATGACCTTTCAATTTTCATCCTCTTTCCTCTTTATCTGCACTGTCATATCAGTGTTTGTAGTAGCACAAAAGGGGATATGCTATGAATAGTTCAACTTCCATTACACTGGTGCCCCAGTAATGCAGAGGTGGATTTTGCTTCATCATGGGAGAGTCACTGTAATTGTCTCAGAGCTTCATTAGCTGTCAGTGTCTCTGAGTCTGACATGTCAAAACCCAGAGACAACCTTCTAATTTCTTGTTAAATCAGCCACAGTCATTGGAGCTTGAAAAGATACACGAGCTCCTTCCTTTTATTCTAACACATCTGACAAGTGCAAATGCTCTCACCTCTGGATGAAATCTGAAATCAACAGGTTTTGTGGGTGCTCAGAGCTCTCAACTGTGTTTTTTTTTTTAAAGACAAGAGACCACAGTGCTTCATCTGTGCTGGGGTTTAAGGGTTTCTTGGCATCCACCTGTGACTGCCATGTGCATCTTGTAGACAGTGAGAAAATCAGTTAGTCCACATCCTCTTTAGCTTCTTCACCTCAAAATGGGGCCCACAGCTTTTATGTATCTAATAGGGCCATGGTGAATTCCTGAGTATTGGTAATGTGTTCAGGTTTTATGGTGATGGTTATTTTAACAAAAAAATGTTGTGAATTATATTTGGATCCTTAAGGTGTTCAAATGAAATTGTTCATGTTTCATCTATCCTGACTCCACATCCAGACAACATTTAGGTCCTTCCCAGCCTTTAGTCTTGTTTCCCTGAGATGGAACTCAGAGCATGTGTTCAAAGCCAACCATGATGTGTGGTGTGGGTGGGTGCACCATGTGGGTGCCTGCGGGTACACATATGCCCTACATCTGTACGGTGAGACGCTGTGACAGCCAACATAGCTTGTCTTCTCCTGAAGCTTGACTTTCTCAAGTAAGTTGGAGGCAGCTTAGCAGCTTTGTTATCCCCAGCCTAGTGGATCCAGAGCAGTCCTGGCGTAGTTCTGTGACTGTGAGTTCTGCCTATATGCTTGCCTTCAGTAGCAACGTGATAAGCAGCAGCTTGTAGCACCATCACACTCTCCCACACTGGGGATGACTAGAATGTCTTCCTTGTTTCCTAATCTAGTACATGATTTTATAGCCCTTGGACACTGCACTGATCCCAGAGAGGCAAACAGATCTCACACACTGTTACAAAGGAGGAAACACTGAGAAATACTAAATGTCTAGAACTTAAGCAGTTACTGGTGACTCTTGATTCTCAGGATCACATCTGAGTCAAATGATGTATGATGTACACGTATGATGTATACAGTCCTTTTGCCCTTAAAGAACAATTTTTATTTTATATGAATGACATTGTCCAAAGATATTGTCTAAACACACAGATGTTATATAGTCTTTACTGTGATTGCTTTCTGCAGTTTTGGAGCTGTTAATTTTAGCTCTTTATTTCCACAGCGAGACCTTTTGGCATCTTTGTGGAACAGGAGCAAGGTCCTGAATTAGCACAGCTCCATGATATTGACAGGGAATAACTGAAGGAAGGAAATAGCTTCCCTGGTATGTACTTTTACTGAAGCAGCATAGGGATATTTGTTGAGATTCATTCAGGAGTAGAAGTAACAAGTTGTGGTGTACTGTAGCTTCCCAGCAGAGGGGTATAAAGGGTATGAAGGCTCCAAGGAAAACAGACAACCTGTTTAATTCTCGTAACGTTTACTGTTCTTTGCTTCCAGGATGAGCAAAGCAGTAAATGTTGAGCAAAGCAGTAAATATCAAGCAAAGGATGTTGATTTGTATGTGCAGCAATTGTTGGAATAAGAATCAGCTCAGAACCCAGTGACTCTTGCCAGCCCCTGTTAGGCTAGAGAGATCTGAATTCACAGCAAGTAAATAAAACTGAAAATTCAGGGTGCCCATCAGATTGTAACTCCAAATAGATCCTTCTCCTTTACAGAATTGACTGGAAAGTTTCCACAGGAGGAGAGAGGTCTCAGGGGAACAGGACCTGTGGAATTGTGTTGCATGGAGAGCTGTATCCCGAGCTCTGAGATGCTGCTGGCATTTTATTTGTTGTTAAGTAACACAGTAATCTATTGCAGAGAAAACAAAATGAGAATTTTGTATCAGAGTGTAGATGCCAGACATGCATTAATAAAACAATAAATGAAATTAATAATTTATATGTGGCTGGTTTTACTTTTTGGGTGGGTTGTTTTTGTCCCTTTTTTTTTTTTAACACATGTAGAAGGATATTACCATTCAAACTGAACTGGACTGAAATTACTTCTACTATAGATAAAACATATTCAGATGAGCAGCATGATTTCCCCACAAAGCTAACTGCAATCCCAATTAACACTTCTCAAAACTGAATTTATTTTTTTCCCCTGCTTCATAATGAGGTTTTTTCCTCCCTGCTGTCTTGATACAAAGCTTTATGCCATATGAGTGTGTTCATATGGTGTTTGAGTGCGTTATCTGACCTTGATTGGTGTTTTGGGAGCCAGTTAAATAGATTACATAGAGGTTACCTTGACAACTGTCTTTGCTGATTTAGCAATGCAGTTCATTCTTGGGCACAAGACTCTCAACAACTGTGGAATTCCACTGACTTCATATTAATCATTAACACAATGTTCTGGAGAGACTCTGCCGAGCTAGCAATAAGGACTGTATTGAAATTTATTTTTTTTAGTGAGTAAATATTATAGACCAAGATATGTTTACAGTATGAAATGTTCTTCACAGTCATAAAATGAAAATATTTGTTCCTGATTTTTTTTTAATCTCTTTTCTAGTTTCAACAATAATATTGGAATAATAAATCTCCTATCATGTCTGGTGGGAAAAGACGGTCTTTTAAATGAAACTCCTTCCTTAACATTGATCTTACACCATACCTTCTTTTAGGTCTGTGCTGTAACCTCGCAGACATGACAGATAGTTAAATTCAAAAGCTTATGAGCCTGGAATCTGATTTCTGTTAACTTCAAGGAGACTGCTTCTGATTTACATTAGTCTTACAGATTGGTCAAAACCTGGTGCTTTTCAAAAGATGTTGGTAGACAAATCAGGCACTTCCTTCTTCAAAACTGTTTTCCAAAATTGTTTACAATAGCTTAAACATTAAAGCTCTAGTGTGATCTGGTCTTTGGGCTTTGTCTTAAAAATGAATATTTTTACTTCTAAGTACCCAGCTCAACCAGAATTTTGCAGGATGTCAGGATTCCAGGGCTGTATTTTATTGCAAGAGGCTGGAAACCTTGCGGAAATTAGATAAAGTTTTTTATTAATTAAATATGAACAAGAATAATGTAGTCAGAACAGGGGCCACACTGTACTATGATATTCAGTGTATCTCATAATATCTTGTCCATTGTCTCTGTTTTCCATCTGCAGCATTTTATGGCAAATCTGACTGGTTTTTTGGCTTGAAATTGCATGATTGTGTCATACAAAATGTCACGTACAAAGTCAGTGGAGAACAGAGTTGAGATCTGTGACACATTGATTTCACGTGTG
Source organism: Parus major (assembly GCF_001522545.3). Classification (NCBI taxonomy): domain Eukaryota; kingdom Metazoa; phylum Chordata; class Aves; order Passeriformes; family Paridae; genus Parus; species Parus major. The sequence goes on along the minus strand of NC_031772.1, from coordinate 12,924,669 downwards.
GAGAGAGATTGTATGGGGCTTATGGGCACATATATTGGGCTAAATATTTTGCTAGTACTATCAGGTAATGAAATACTAAACATTTATTTTTTTTAACTGCCATCATTATGTTTCAGAGTTAGTCCACTACAAATAAAAAAGTCATTTGTACTTCCTGGAGCAGTTTGCAAACTCAGAAAGATAGAATTAATCATGTTGTCTTCAAATCCTGATTGTGAGTTACTGCTTGACCAGTTTGAGAATATTTTCTTTCAACTGAAATTATACTGAAGAATAATTTCCCCCAGATTTGTTCTTCCATTCTTTGAGCAGTTTATTGCTGGGCAAGTACCACAGGCATGAGCCATGTTTTTTATTTGGGGTGAGGATAGTGCCCACATGGCTAGGCCTGTGGCTGCTGCAGCTGCTGAGGATTTTTCTAGGTGTTTTCTGCAGAGAGTACTAGATGTAATTGGAACTTTTCTCTTGGGCAGTGTCTGGGTGAGGTCTCATACACTGTTTGCAGCCAAGAAGGACCTTTCCCTCACTTTGACACAGAGGACTCCACATAACTGCAGAAAGAGGCAGCTCTGTCTAAAGAGATTTAAAATTTTTTGGAGACAGGTATCTACCTTCATGGATCACTTAGCGCGACATGATATTTGCCTTTGCTCTCCTGATTTTCTGTCCCCAATGCTGTCTTGGCATGCTGACAGCATTGAGACAGACATCAGAGGCATAAGTAAAATAGTCAGTAGAAACTGGATTGTGTGTCTGAGTTACTGTACCCAAATAGGAAGGAGTCCTTTCCTGGCCCCCTCCAGCACAGCTCTTCTGCATGCCCCACTTAGGCTTTCTTAGCACAAAAACACACAGGTCTGCAGCTGAAGCCTAATTTTGGACCTTCACTTAAAGTACCTCTGATGATTCATTTATTGCTGGTGCAAGACCAAAATCAGTCTGAAGCAGGCTGGTGGGGCATCCTGGAAGCTATTCAGAAGAGCACCCAAATCCTTCACTGTAAGAGTGAGTGGAATTGCTTACAGCTTGCTTAAGGAAAGAAGGATAGCTTTGTTAATAGAGAGTTTAATCTGTCATTTTAAAAGACAATGCATGCTCTAGGGTGTTTCACAATTGGCAGAGTTGATCTGTTTTGTAGGCCTGTAACCCTGCAAAAATTCAAAAGCAGCACACTTTGGGGCTTCTAGTTTTAATATACAGGGCATAGATGATGAAGATTTCCTTGACACAGTTTCTTTTTTTTTCATATCTAATGGGTTTGACTATCAAGCACAGTGGTGCCCAGCTGCCAGCCATCTGATTATGTGGTGCTGGAATATTGGTCCTCCTGGAGAAGAAGATGGAATAACCAAAGTATAAATAGAGATGGAGTTGGAGTTTTATCATAGGAACCTACAAGCATGAAACAATTTAACTTCTACATTTGGTACTAATTGAGTTTCCATCTTTGACTCATTTTAAAATACAAGGGTCAACAAAAGTCTTTTTTTAGAAAAAGATCCATTGCAAACTGCTTTTAGCCCTATATAATATCACACCCATGTACTCATTCCTGCAAGCTGTGACCTCATGTGATCAGAATTCAACTAATTTGTCCCATCCCTTCTGTCACTGCAGGAAATAAGGGAAATATTTCTGTCGCTCATGATAAATAAATATTTCCCTTGTTCATATGTGAATGTCCTGTGTAAACCCAGTGGCCCTATGTACTGATAATTGCCACATTTCAGCATTCATAGGAAAAAAGGAGTTTCATACCTATCAAATTTCCTCTGGTAGGAATTTTAAGAAAATGTAATTTGATGCCAAGTATCTGTGCGTATAAAGGTTTAATGACTGGTCAAAACAAACATCCATGGTAACATCTGGGATATATTTATGCTTTAGCCATTCGGTCAGAAGTTTCAAATCAGTGTCTATCTGGGCCTGAGAAAATTTTTCCAAGATTATTAGATACAGTTTAAGATTTATAGACCTGAGATTAATGGCTGTTTAAAGCTTTTAAATTTCTGTAGAAGTACAAAAAAGCAGAAACTTTCACAGACTCAGATAATTAAAGAATCACTCATGGATTATCAGGAGGAAATTTTTACAAGATACTGTAGAAACATTGTTAAATTATGAATAGCAGCTACTGTGGTATATCTGAGAAGATATGGTCAAAACTATCAATACTGAAGTTATGCAAAGAGTTAAATAGGGCTTTCTCCAGGCTGATGAAGCAAATGGCTCTGGAACCTATTAATTCTTTTCCCAGAGAATATTTCTGTGCTATTGGTGCCTGATGGGCTTTGGACTAGGACAAAAATCATGTTTAGATGCTGATGCTTGAAGCTGCTCTAACTTATGTGTGGGGACTGCCTAGCAATTAGGTTGGGACTGGGAGATTTCAAAAGTCACCTTTGCACCTCCTGTTTTGAGACACAGTCTACTTTTTTTATCTTGTATCCCAGAGCATACTGGGAGATGGGATTGGAGCAGGAATTTACTGTATTACTATTCCCTACACACCAATAAATGGAAAACATTTTGTAATTTTTGTATATTTACTCTTTTGAAATAATCCTAGAATTTAGGATTTGTACAATATTTGTCTGGGAGGAAAAAGCCTTTGCAGACTTTTATTGTTATATATGTTTTCCTAAAAGATCCTTAATGGAAAGACATAATTCCACCTGTGTGTTATCATTCAATGTAAGGGTAAAGTTGCCAACAGACTGCAGGGAGAGGAGCACTCTGGTTTCTTTCATATTTAAGTAAGATATATGTGTGTTAATTCCTTACATGTCACCTGGAAGGTTTCCCCTGATTATTGCCAAGTCATACACTTAACACTGCTGAATTCCCCACAAGAGTCTGTACTTCTGATTTTCTACTCACACTAAGACAGTGATTCCAGTCCCAGACTAGCTTCAGTATTAATACCAGGTACAAGTAACTAGAAAACTTACACATGTTTATGTACAACAAAGGCTTTACTAAAGCAAGACAGAGCACTAGCTTAGAATACAGAATGATTTCTCCATCTTCACTTTATTTTTTTTTTTCTCGGAGGGTGGGGAAGTGGGAAAAAACAACCTCTCAGGTCAAGGTTGAAGACTTTGTAGTGCACAACAACAAAGCTTGACTATGATAATCTACAGAGCACATACCTTGAGGATAAACAAACAGTTCACATTTTTGTGCTTTCAAGTATGGTATGAGCAAAATAGCACAAGCAAAAGATTCTTTTGAACCTTATAGGAAAGGAAAAATGGAAATCTTAAGAACAAGCAAAGTATTTTATATTCCATGATGGATTTTTTAACAGAAGCTGCAGCATGCAAATCAAATTGATCAAAACCAATCATGTCTTAAACCACATGATTGGATCCAAGACAGGAAGGTGTTCTCCCAGTTTTTACCAGCTCATTTTTGAGCTTAATTCTATCTGCCATGCCCTGTACCTTGCTGATGGCAGAAGCACAGTTTGTCTTGTGAACTATCCTGAGTTTAGTCCCTTAAGCAGGGTGATTTTTCCAAAAAGTTTTCCTAGTTGCTGTGCTTCTATATTCTTTCCATGAACCCCAGAACATTCTAGCACCTCTTATTCTTTGTAGCCTGAATAATCACATTTTTAGACTCTGCTGTTCTAAAGCCTTCTCCTAGCTAGTATAATTTTCATAACTAACACACCACACACCTATCACATGGTCCATGATGATCATCCCACATATATGTATGCAGGTTTTTCCTCCCTCTTTTCCATTTCTGTTCAAATATGGTGTTGATGAGACTCCAGAAGTCTTGCATGATCTCTCCTCTATGCATGATACGCTCTCCAATCTTTGTAAAAATGTTATTTGGCATAATCTTTCAAGGAAAAAGTTTCCCTTTCAGGTCTTTGGTCTTCTAGCACCAACACTGTGCAAATGGGCTTCTGATAACTTTCATTTTACTTCAGATGGTTTTCCAGATTATATGGAAATGTAAAATAACTGAGGAGAGCATTGACAGACTGCATAGGGAACCATTGGCCTTGAGTACATGGTTAAGCAGAGATATTAAGCTGTGTTAGCTTATTAAGCTACGCTGAAACATAGGCTAAGCGAAAGGGAACACAAACCTCAGGAGTTCACATCAGGCTGAACAGCAACATCTGTGTCCAGCAAACAGACCTGCTTGAACTTCTGGAGGGCAGACTTTGTCCTGTTTAGGAGACTGGTTGACAGAGTCCCTTGGGAAGCAGTCCTGAAGGGGAGTCCAGGAGAGCTGGACATACTTTAAGAAGGAAATCATAAAGCGTAGGAGCAGGCTGTCCCCATGTATCAAAAGACTAGTCAGTGAGGAAGACTGTCTGAGATTTGGCTGTAACTCAGGAACAAAAGGAGAGTTTATGACTTTTTGAAGAAGGGGCACATAATTTAGGAAGACTACAGAGATTTCATGAGGTTATGTAGGGAGAAAATTAGAAGGGCAAAAGCTTTGATATAGTCTCCCACAGCATTTCCCTGGAGAAGGTGGCTGCTCGTGCCTTGGATGGGTGCACTGTTCACTGAGTAAAAAACTGTCTGGACGGCCAGGCCCAGAGAGTGGTGGGGAGTGGAATTACATCCAGCTGGGGCTGTCATCAGTGGTGTGCAACATGGCTCAGTACTGGGGCCAGTTCTCTTATCACATCTTGATTAATGATCTGAACAAGGGGACTGAGGCCATCCTCAGATGTGGATGGCACCAAGCTGGGTGGGAAGAAGTACTCAGGCAGTGACCAGCCCCTTGTGCTGAGCAGTGTTCAGGCCACACCTCAAATCCTGTGTCCAGTTTTGGGTCCCTCAAAGATGTATCAAGAAAGACATTGAGGGGCTGGTGTGTGTCCAGAGAAGGGAGCAGAGCTAAGGAAGAGTCTGGAGCACAGGTGTGATAAGCAGCTGAGAGAGCTGGGGATGTTTAGCATGGAGAAAAGGAGGTTCGGGGGAACCTTATCACTCTCTACAACTGCCTGAAAGAAGGTTGTAGTCAGGTGGTCAGGTGTGGGGTTGGTCCCTTCTCCCAAGTAGCAAGCAATAGGACAAGAGGAATTTGCCTCAAGTTGTGCCAGAGGAGCTTTAGGTTTGAGATCAGGAAAAATTTCTTCACTGAAAGGGTTGTCAAGCACTGGAAAAGGCTGCCTAGAAAAGTGGTTGAGTCCCTAAAGGTACTTAGAATATGTGTAGATGGCACCTAGGGGCATGGTTAAGTGATAGACTTGGCAGTATTGGGTTAACTGTTAGACTTGGTGATCCTAGAGGTCTTTTCCATACAAATACATTCTGTAGTTCTAGGCTTCCTTGTGTCCTGAAAGCTCTTGCTGACTACAGCCAGGCTCCATCTTGATCCCACTGGAAATCCTAACAAAATTCCTATTTATTTAAATTACTGAACAATCCTGGGAATTGATGCCTTATTCTGGTCTAAGGAAATTAAAAGCCATACACAGTTAAGGGATAGGGGTTTTTACCTTGGTATTTTAATAAGGATCCTTACTGGTGGACCACTTGGCCAAGTTGGAATGCACCACAATGCATACACACGATAAATTGCCTATACAATTTATAGACCTTACAAATTAGCATATCTAACAAGGATGCCCCAATGGGAGGCCTGGATGAAAGGTGTGATATTCCCCCATCTGAGGAACTGCCCCCTGGATTGGCCCAATCTCTAATTTACAGGATATGTTCTAGAGAAGACCTTGGTTTCCCAAGATAGTCTAGGGTTTTCTGGCATCCTGCTATGAGGCCTTTAGGATGTTTGGTCTCCTGGACTAACAAAATACTAGGGTTATGCTAAGTTATAAGATTTAAGGAATTACAACTAAGAATATTGAGGATATATAGAACTTATATAAAAGGTATATAAAAGAAAAGGCAAAAAAACATCTTGGCATCAGAATAATAGAAACATTTACATGCAAAGAAAATGTGTGTGTGTTTATGATTCTCCTCTAGGTTCTATTTTCTGTAGAATCAAAGTCCCAATTCCCATTTCATGATGAATCTAAGTCTTCACTTCTGTTAGCAGCACAGAGAAATCTCTGACAAGACAGATGTCTGCAGCCACCAGAAGCCTTAAATTGAACACCTAAAAATAGAAAGCTGCAGAATTTATAAATATTTTTGCAAAACAACCTTTTATAACTACCCTCCTTTTGTAGCAGTGGTAGTTAGCATTGAAATCCAAGTATATTTCAGCAAAAGAGAAAGCTGACCAAGCAGCTCAAGAAATTCTGCAGAGTTCTGCAAATTGCAGGAGGCCCAGGGAAGGAAATTACTGCATGCCAATTCTTCCCACTGATTTCTATTGTCTCTACTTATCATATGTAACACTAGGAATGCAGTGTGGAGCACTATATCTTCTCGACAATTCTTACCTAGCTAATAGCCTGATGATGTTTTATGACTTTGTATTCTCATTCAACACAATTTACTCTTCAGTTAGAAAATATGACTGTCCCCAGAGAAACATCCAGCCCTTTATTCTCCTTGTTTATATTAGTTTAATATAAACTTAAATAATAGTTAATATTATAAAGATATTATAATAATTATATTTTATTATAAATAAATATAAATATAAACTTGTTTAAATTAGTTTGGAGAAGGATCAACCAGTAGTGTAGAAAGCCTGTATTGGATCTGCTAAGATCTCTTCCTATTCAGATTTGCTTTCTGTGGCTGGAGGCTACTCTTGATAGTTATTTGGAATCAAATATTGTTCATCCCCTTAACAAAGAGATGGTTGGTTCCATTCAGTATTTTAATGAACTTCAGACAGTGTTTATATAGTGTGTTTTCAAAACATGCCAGCTATTTCTTACCATCTGGTAGTTTCTCTGACCATGGGCTTCTCTTTTATCGGAGGGTTTCTGTTTACCCAGCATCTCTTTTTGTTCTTTTGTATCTTTGTGCAGTCATTTCCTACACTGCCTGAGCAATATGATTATGAAGAGAAAGAACTGCAGAATTTCCTTGCAATGGTTCCTTCAGCGTTTCTTCCAAAGACTTGCTCCTGTCTCCCTATCTCATACCTGAGGTTGGTACTCCCTTCTTCACTTCCCTGGCTCCAGCATGTGGACACTGCTGTGGAGACCATGAGCACTGTGGATGATTTCCATCTGTACCTCATGTCTCAGTATACCTCCTTGTTGGGATTTCTCTCTTCTCTTGTGCATCCCATAACCCATTTCTGCCTTGTTTCACATTGCTACAGGAGCAATGTGTGCCCGGTAGAAATAAATTCAGGGGACTCTTTTAAGTAGAAAGTTACTCAACCCAAGTAATTTCACCTTCCAAGACAGACTTTTGCTGATGAATAGATCTCTTAAAATTGATCTTTACTACCAAGACTTTGCTGGGGAAGTCAAACCAGTAAAAACTTCTTGATGAGGATTGACTACTGTGTATAAAAACTGCCTGTATTGCTAACCAGACTTCTCTAATTATGTAAACCATCCTGCAGAAGATTTCTTTTGATGCTATAAATTGTGCCAGCTCAGGTGATTTCCTTTCTAAGCTATTTTGGCAAAATGCTGCCTATGCAATGCTTTGTAGGCTAAAAGGATCCCTTTTTTGGACCAGGTGAACTTATCTATTGACCTGCTATGAGTATCTATGAAAAATCTAACTTGGGTCATACCAAAGCCTTTGGCTTAGCTGCAGGAATGGGAACAGAGAAGGAAAGCAAGAGGCACTTCTTTGCAGCCAAAAAAGCCCCTAAAAGATTTCAGTATGCCCAGTCCCAATGCTTAGCTAAGTAACAAAGTATATCCACTGTCATCAGAGGATGACATCGCATCCTCTGATGCAATGAGCATTGACAGTACTTGTCCTTCCTCTGCTGGGTGTTGAAGTCATCATGGACAAGAAATGTTAGGTATTTTCTTATGCTTATGCAGACTGTTGAAAATGCTGGGCCACATGCTCAGCAAATCTCCTATATGCCAATGCACCTCTTTACACCAGCTGAATGCCTAGCAGAGAAGCTGATGCTTCTCTACCAAATAGCACAAAATGCTATTTAGTATTTTATTTTGTTTGCTAGAGTGACAATGGAAATGACAGTGATACACAGGTCAATTCAACCCTGCTGACATAGCCTTAAGGGGTTTGGGTTTTTTTCCCCCTCTCCCAAGAGAATCTCCCTTACAGTTTTACATTTGGTAAGGTTTATTACATAAGCTCAGCATATTAGCAGTGTCATAATCCTGCTATTTTTTGTATCTCTTTATTTCTTTAGCTTTATTAATCATCATGGTACTTGATGTTGCTAACATGAAAAACACACTGTAAGACTAAATAATCATAATTATCGAAGTGCTTTTATTAAATGATCTGTAGGATTAAATCCTTATTACTGCAGCATTATTGGTCATGATTTTCATTATTATTACACATTAATTAGTCATACCAAGATAGTGTAGCTTTCAGAATTATCTTTACCAAAGTCAGTTAAATATGAAAATTTCAAATTGCAATAGATTTAGTGGTTTAGGACATGGTACTGGGATTATAGATAATATTATTTTTTCAGTTCAGTACTTGCAAAGAGTTGATGATATACTCAGTAGTGTGCACAGCAGAATTTGATGTCTGAAGCATATACTTTAAGAAAGGGAAATTATATAGTTGCATTAGAGTAAGGGTTTTTTTCTGAAATCTGGGAATTCAGTGCTGTTTATGGCTCTGCTAATTCCTGTGCCTATTAAATATTGTGCTTTGTTATTTATTTCATCTTTCTCTGACTCAGTGTATTGTTGTGCATAAAGAACAATCCATCAATTAATCTGCACACAGCATTTTGAATTATAGGTACCATGTAAGAATGAAACATTTTTTCCCATACCTGAGAAGACCTGCAGCTGACATGGATTGCCATGTCTGTAAACCCTTCATAGATGTGGTGTCTGGTTAGTGTAACTGTGAGGTGATGTGATGTGTACAGCACTTTTCCCTCTTTCTCTTTTATCTGAAGTGATGCTATTACTCCTGCCTTTTGATGAAGTAACCTAGCCAGTCTTCAAGAGACATGGGATAAGGAAAGACTGACAAATAAAATATTCTTATGGCAGGTGTCGCAAGATGGTACTGTTATATAAAGTCTTCCAAGCTCTTTTTTCCCCCACCTTATTATGTGAGCAAACTTTCAGTCTTGGGAAGACACAATGTGTTTATAAATTATCTTCTTCAAGGTCTTGGATAGAAAAAGTCAAGTAAATAATTAATTTATTTGTTACCTCAGTCTGTGGATGGAGTTGTTCTGGAGACAGATACTCTCCAACAGACAAGCATTAGTACTTGGCTAAATTCCTGAGCAAAACCATTGCCCTGTTGCTGTCACCTCTTTTCCAGGTCTAATTTTGCTTGTTGTTTTCTCTGTGTCATGCCTCAAATTTAGCCTCACAGGCTTTTCAGGGGCAAGACTCTGTGTGAGACACAGAAATCCAGCTTAGGCACTTATTCTGCCTGCAAAGCTGGACCAGGTGGGGAAGTTAAAAATGACAGTCCCAGGAGTCACTATATTGAAAGGGGAACTGGTGGGTGAGACAGGAGCAGATGCCCCAGGGAAGGACAGCTCTCTGGCCTTTGAGTGCATAGGTGTCACCTGGGATTCTGAAATTTCTCTTGAAGGTTGGTACTCAAAGGAAGCTGATGCTTCTCTACCAAATAGAGTGAGGGAGAGACCATTTCTTTTTTGTTTTTCTGCTAATTGGACATCTTCTAGGAAATGGAAAGCTAAACGTCCCTCTGCTAAATCTGGCATATAGAATTAAATTTAGGTCTCAGAAGTGCTCTGCTTGCCAGGATTTTTGAGTGCTGTGAGGCTCTCTCAGCCTCTTCCAGTGTCACTGCTACAATTTGTGTTTTATGCAGTGAAATACCAGCGGTTGAATTACTTGATGAGATGTCCCAAATTTGTCACTTGCCATGTGAATTGTTTTATAGGACATTCCTGTCATAGCCTTTTCTGAAAGTTTCAGAAGAGCCTGACACTCTTAAGAGGTGGAAGAGATCTGGGTTGAGGTCCCCATCCAAGGCAGGAACAGTGGGATTTAAAACATGGACCACCCAGGCTACAGGCACACCCCCCAGCTCCTACAACATAGGGTTTAATACATGTTTAAAAACATTGACTAAACTGGTCCCTGCTGGTTAGTAAATAGTCTGCAGTGCTGAGTAAACTGGTCTAGATTCTTGCCATTAATGTGCTATGTAGAGTTTAATGTATTATGGACATAATGGCTCTTCCTTTAAAAGCACCAAACTCCTCTTGCACTCAGTGTCATTTTGGGGTATGAAAGGAATGCACAAGCAGGCTGCTGAGAACAGCAGCCAGTCATTTGAGCAGTCTGAACTTTTTGCTTGACTGCCCTATTTTGAATGGGTACCAGTGGAGCAATAAATTGGCATCTGATGTTAGTTAGTAAAAAACCCTACACACTTAAGTGAAACAGTGCAAAGTGATTTTTTTTGTAGATCTATGGAATTAATAATTATAGCTATTTGAGAAGAAAAACAGTATCATTCATACTGAAATATATTCTCTTCCCTCCCACAGGAGAAGCCTATGTAGGTGTGGAGCTGCAGTCTGGGAAATTAGAAAATGCAAATTAAAAGATGCAAATGTTGAAGAAAGGCATTGCCTGCTGCAGTGCTCTAAGGGTTTTCTTGAATAGCAGCAAATTAAAGAAATGCTAGGTAATCGAAGTTTATATCAAGCCTATGAAAGAAAAGCAACATTATCTCTAAATATAGTGATAGTACTCTGCTCCTGATCTTTTATATTGTGTACATATGACCAGTAAATTACAAAGATACTGTATTATGGGTTTCAACAAGTCGTTGAAGAAAATGCACATTACCCTTTTAAATGTCACTTTATTCTGTTATATTGAAACATGACAATTAGGAAGAAAAAGGTAGTTGAGCAACTTATTTTTTTCAGTTCAGTTCATTCAGGTTTCTTCATTCCATTTCCCTTTGCTGTCAGCACCAACAAGGGCTTCCCAACTGGAGCTTTTTGCTGCCAGTAGTAATACAGGTCAATCAGATAAACTGCACTGACTGTATAGAAGTTTAGATTGTTCTGTCTTCCACATCCCCTCTCAATTTATCCATATATGACACAATCCACCTGCTTTTCTTAGTTTCACATCAACTTCACTTGTGGTCTGTTTGCAACATGTCCCACAAAAGGCTGATACAGCCCACCTAGGGAAAATTAATGCACATGCAAATATTATATGTTTGGTGTTTCAAGATAAGCACAGTGCCATGAGAGGGAAGGTAAGCAACACGGCTGTTTAGGAACTTCCCAGCATAGGGGTACAGAATGGCAATATCCAAATGGATTAACAGCACAGAGAGTGGGCAACGTGGCTGAGGAAAAGGAGAGAGAATCAGGCAATGGTGCATCCTAGCAACATCTAGATAACCTGTGGTCTCCAAGGCAATATGTAACTGGTTCTGAGAGGGATGAGATCATTGCCAACTAAAATGAAAAATAAGCTGTGAGGGAAACTCATATATATTTGATTGGTAACTACAATCACTTTCTCCAGCAGAATTCAAGATATGCTGGGCACAACTGAAAACAGACATAAACCACATAGCTGGGAGTTTCACCAAAGGTAAGGGAACTCTCTTTAGGTTCCTCGGTTCCTCTGTTTGAAAGAACTTGTATTGCTTTGTGCTGTGATGATTTCACAAGTTTCATTATTTTTTTGTGATTCTTGGTCAGCAAACTCACTGGAGCTGGAGATTTGCACATGACAATCTCTGGGCTCCTTCAGAGATTGGGTGGAAATTAAAATGGAAATGAAAGCTTGTAGAGTCTTCTTTCCTCAAATGTTACAGGGGAACCTTGCAACCACAGCAAGGTGCAGAGCCTGGAAGTCATGGAAAGTACAGCAGATTTGTATAAAAGCAACACAGGCTTTATGCAAATGCTTATGACCAGAGAATTCAGATTATTTTGGCTGAAAATGTGCCTGCAGCCAGAGCTGTGCATAGAATGCAGCTCTGTGGATTTGGCAGATTGAGCAAACAAAAACTTCAGCAGAATCTCTAGGTACTTGAAGAAACTAGGCCAAGTGCAGCCAGGTAGATAGCCACTGAATTAAATATTTTTTAGATTCTAATTATAATAAAGCATAATTACCCCATTGTGGCACCACTACAGTTTATAATTCATTCTTCATTTATTTTATGAATCCAAGCAGATAAATCAGTGCTTGAAAATGGTGCTTGCAAAGTCTCCTAGATTAAGAGATGAAACTCAGACAACGTTCACCAAATACGTTAAAAAAGACAGAATTAGCAAAATACCTCTATACGTGAAAAATACTAAAGGATTTGAAAACTGCTCTTAACAATAGTTGTAAAAAGCATATTTTTAAATTTAATATTGTAATATAGGATATTCTGCTTACTGTTCATACTACTTAGACAAAGGGTGTTTGAATAAGATAGCCTGCAATGGAAAAAAAAGGTGGCATTTTCAGAGCTGTTATGACCATGTTATGTGGTGAGGTGAGCAGAGATTCCTCCACGTCATCTTCTTGAGGTACTCCTTACATTTCAACGACTTTCCCTTTCCCTTGGTCTGTCAAGGAGAGAATTAAAACAGAACTGCATTGGCAGTGCAGAACACTCACTGGTAGATTATGAAAGTCACCTGTGATGTGACCTTTACTAGCTCAGGAGATTAAATTTTCCAGTCCCAACCGATCACTGCAAAGGAATAGTCTTTATCACTGTTTCTTTACTCATTTACTGTATCTTGTCAGACGTTTGTAACTAGTCTCGCTTTGCTCCCAAAGGGACAATTTATTGCAAAAGTACTTAAGTGTTTCCATGATTAGCATTCCAGATACTTCATGGTACCAAACATGAACCACAGGTCTACCTCTCCTTTGACATTTTAGTCCTAAATTGAGATGGTTACTCAAATTTTACATTCTCTGTATTGTGCATTTAGCAGCCCTGAAACTCAAATAGCCTGGCTTTAGCAGCTTAGAAGAATCCATTACTCTCAAATTCAAATACCATCATAAAAGCTGCTGTAACACCAGAGGTCTTCAAAAGGTATTTTTCCAATTCACCTAACATTATCAAAGTGCTTGTAACTGGACATTTATGTTACATTCCTTATTTTAGTCTGTTTTTAAAATAACTAGCATTGAGAAAAGATGGTGAATTTCTCAAGGTCTTAAAAGAACCTAATATATCTTTTCTATTGGATCTTCTATTCTTTACACTCATCCCTTGCTCCTGACAGCTAGAGTCAAGTTCTGATGCTAGTAGGTACTGGTTTTACAGGTGTCAGTATTAGCTGTTCTGAAGCCTCTAAAATGGCTAAAGAAATTACTGAAGTCATTATCATTTCTATGGCAAAGCATATCAAGTTGTCAGGTTCGTGCTTTTCAAACCAACTAAATCATACCTTCCTGCCCTGACATCACTGGAATTACCCATCTGTTTCCTGTATTTTAGTGCCTTGTTGATTTAAGAAGTGCCTCACTCATGTTTCTAACTAAAAGTGATGTGCTGAAGGACATCTGCAGGCATTGAAGCAAGCTTGCAGTACCTATTCAGTGAATGGATTGAGGGACTTTTGCCTCTAAATCTATTAATCTTGTACCATCCAAGAGGAGAAATCAATAATATTTTGGAAAGTCAAATTTTCATAACAAAACTGTGGGTGGTGTCAGTGCAGAAAAGCTCATGGTTACTGAAAAATACAGCAGAATATATGTATTTATTTGATATTGGGTGGTGTGTATCAGAAACATAGCAAATGCATCTAGCAAGAAACAACCAAGGATATTTTTGTAAAAGCCTTGTTGGCCAAAGAAAGGGGGAAACAGAACTAAAACCAGAAGAAACAGGACTGTAAGAAGTAATAATCAAATGCACATAATTAAACACATAACTAGAGCTGGACTACAGTGCATAACCTTTTCCTTCAAATGTGGATTGGAATCTTTCCAAATATCAATTAATCCCTAATCTACCATGCATTTCCTAGTTGTTACTTGTGCATTATTAATGGACTGGTCACCCTGAGATGAAGGTAGGAAGTAAAAGCAATTAAATTCCTCTCCCACCCCTGCAGATACAATTGACCTAGAGGATTCAGCTACAAGTAAAAATTAAAAATCTCCAAAGAAGAATAAGCATGGTCTTCTTGCCTGAGCCAGACTGTGTAGTCTAAAAAGCTGCATGCAAGAGCAACAGAAAGCTCCCTTTTATATAAAATATCGAATTCTATGATTCAGGGCTGTTCAAGGAAAAAAAGCAGGTGCCCAGTCTCTGCTTTTGCTGGTGTTGTCCTGTAGCTGAATGAAAACTTTAAACGAGAGCTCCAGACACTGGTTCTTTTCTCAGTATAGAAAAGCTCATCTGTCTCCTGGGAAGTATTGGTTCCATTTGAATTCAGAGAAACAATTTTAACTTCATGCTTTTGTGGAGGATGATGGTCACAGAGTTCAGGAAGGCTTCTGACTGTGTAATACAGTTAACTCTGGCCTGAGAGGGATACAGTCATCCCAGCCTGCAATTCCCAAACAGAGCAGTCAGCAGTGATAACAAGGAGAGCTCTGTGGCTGCTGTTTGCACTCTAACATTAAAGGTTTATGTTTGCTTCCACAATGTTGAAATGCTGAGGTGGAAGTCTATCCTTTTTGCTCTGTTCTGCATCACTGGAGATAACATACTAGGCTAAAAGGTATATTTCCAAATCACCCCAATTATCCTTCTGTTTAGAAAAAAGTCTCCTAGATCAACCAAAATTATGTTACTCATACTGCATGAAGAGCTGCCTGGTAAGGGAAGAAGGAGGAAAACACTGACAGTGCCTACATGGGGAAGAAAGGGGAATGGGTGTCATGTAGTTGTATTAATGCAGAGATCCACTCTGAATGTCTCTGTGAGTGAGGTTCTTGGCAGTTACTACAAGTATTTTGCACTGTTTGTTCACTCTCAGCCAGTAGATGCTGCCATTAAGATACACAGTGAGTGAACCAAATCTGGCCCTCCTTGCCATGCAATCTTGATGCAGACAGAAGCGTGCAGCAACAGAAACCAGGGTGGACTTGTGCTAAAAGGGTAACTTGGCAGTGGAGCCCAGCTGAGGATGACTGCAATGGGAAACAGAAGGTTTTCATTTTGCACTGTAATGAAGAACAGCTTTGGAAAAAGCGGGTGCAGAAAGGTGGGCTATTGGCTGATAAAACAGGCAGGATGCAAATTGGTATTGTCATAAAATACTTAAACAAAATTATATCAAATATAAAAAAAAACTGCTTACATGCCAGCAAAAACTGAGTAAAGCCATGTAACACAAGCTTGATTCTATGCCTTTTAATGAGACCATTGTACCCATTCTTCATAACAACGTAAATTAAGGAGAGACCATCCACTTTGATTTTGAATTTCCATGTTTGTCAAACTGAGTTTCTGAAGTGGTTTATTTGCTATTTTTCTTTTGAAAAGACAAAAAATATAGAGTTCATGTTATTTTCTAATCTTTTGTCAAAATTCCTTTTTTAAAATCAAAGCTGTTCAAGAATCCTTCTTATGTGTATAAATTACTGTGTTTTACTCTTCTATGATTTAAAACTGATTTTATTAATATTAGCAAAAATGCTGTCACAGACAGACGGAAGTCTTGTGCCTTAACTCAAATCCCAGCTAATTATGGCTCAGCTATTTTAGTTTTGCAAGAAATATTTTCGTTTTATTAAAAAAAAATAATGTTTTGCTTTGAGGGTGCAGAAGTCTACAAGCATGTCTAGAACTTTCTGCCAACCCCATCCATGATCCACAGCCCAGGATTGCATAGGAATAGCTGGATAGGTGGCTGTAACCACAAGAACTCCAAGCCCAAAGTAAGTAAAAAAATTTAATGTGAGAAAAAAAAAATTAAAGGAACAGAGAATATGTCCTGTTGACTGGCTGATGATATGCTGTGTGGATTGCAAGTCAAAAAGGTTGCTGGGTCTGGGAATGAGGTCCAGCATCTAAGAGTTGGCAGGGGAGATGACAATGACAATGACAGCTGACAATGCTGCTCCACTCATATCTTTCTGTATACAACCTAACAGGAAATAGCTGTCTACCCTCAATAATAAGATTTGGCATGAGTGTCCTGTACATCATGTGGAGCTTGTTCATCTCACAGGAGAAGTATGGAGTAGTATATCTCTGTATGTGCCCAGGTGCATCTGGCTATGAAGTCCTGAAACTATATCCTACAATCTTGCATTATGTTAAATATATCTTATACTCTAGCATGTTTTAATGGTAAAAAACTCTTGGAAATGCAGAGGAGGAAAAACTTCTGTTTCCTTGAGTTATTTTTTTCTAATGTCCATGCAGTGCTAAGACTGTGCATGTTTATTCCTTATTGCTACATCCCTTTGTCCTTGAATAGTGCTGATGAACTTCTTGTACTGGCCAGTGTCTGCTGCTATTATTGACTGCAGTCTCCATCCTCTGCTATGTCACTGAACTTCCATCACCACTGGCTTCATTAGCAATTATTGTTTTGGTGAAAAAATCCTATACCACATATTATGGGGTGACCTGAGGCCATTATGGAACTGAATGTTTCCATAAGGACAATCTAGCTAAAAAATATCAAAGTGCTGAGAAAATATCCTTTGCTCAGGTCATGTAACCAATGTGTCATTTAAATGTTTTAAAAGCGGTTATATAACTGGCATTTAAAATGTTTTATTGAAAACCCTTAATGCTACTGTAACTAAAATGACCTTTAGTGGAGTAACACACATCACATCTTAAAATGGGATTTGATTAAAAATATCAAATGTTATAATGTGCTTATGGCTCCACATGCACCATTCTGTCATATCAACCACAGAGGCAGATGCTTTGATTCTTCAATATTATTTTCAGCTTAAATTTATAACCTAGTTACTTTACAAGGAATGTTTATTATAAGCTTTTAAACATTCCTTACAATATTTGACATATGAGCACTTTATTAGTAGTATTTTTTTACAAACAGGTAGTATCTTTTAAGGCAGATGTTTCCAAACAGAGAGCATTTGTTCTAGGGAGAGTTGGCTTATCAGAGGCTTCTCACTGGCTTCTCTTTCCACACTATGGATCTTTCTGAGAAACAAAAAATGCATCCATTAATCTGTACTGTCATAGAAGAAACCACAAAACTGCAAAAAAGTAGAAAGGTGATTTTACATGGTAATGTAAAGCAAAACAGCCATGATTTTTATTTTTTTTTTATCTCAAGATATTGCCCTTACTAAAAACAATTTCAAAAGCCCTGTAGAGAAACATACACTTGAAAAAATATTAAATGTTGTGTTACGAGTCATATACTGCTGATGTCTGGAATTTTGAACACAAAACCATTAGAATAGTAAGAGTGGAAAAGTTTTTAAACTCAAGATAACAAAGCTAGAACAGATACACAAGTGGGGGGGGAAAAAAAAAAACCAGAAAACCAGATTCCCTGAATGACAAATTGAAATGAGAGACACTTTTTTTAAATGGAGAAATACTCTCACTGAGATTATTTAGCCCACTGAGAAACACAATTCTTTTTTTCACTTTCAAGTACTCTGAAGGTGGAAAAGAAAACTTACTCCAACAGATGAGAGCAAAATACCTTTTTATCTTTCTATTTACTTTCAGGTCTAGTTGCTTTTTCCCTACAACTTCATAAGCACTGGTCATTCCAAACAGAGTATCCCCACTATTTTTACAGGTAGGAAGTTGAGTCATAAAGGAGTAAAGCAGTATCCAAGATCACCAAGAAGGCCTGTGAGAGGTAGAAATCAAGAGCTGAACAGAATCTGTAACATGTGCTTTCATCACGTAAATATTCTTCCCACCCCGAATTTCACTCCCAGTGCCTATGTAAATATCTTACTCATGTTAAACTGATACATGCAGAATGGGCAAGGCTTTTGTTGAATATGGGATTGGCTGGAGCAGGATTCAGGAACACAGAGGATGAATATGTTACCAAGGTGTTCATAAGTGAACTGAACAAATATGTAACCATAACAGACATACAAAAAACACATACAAAAATATGGGGGGAAAGTTTATCAGAAGTGTTAAGGAAATAAGAGACAGCAATGAAATTTAAAGTCAATAAAGCAGACTTAGTAACTTCCCCCTATCTGTTCACACTTTCACAAAGTCACCTCTACCCCCATGAAATTAAAAAGTACAGCCACAAGCTTTTAAATATCTTGGTGCAATTCTAACTGATTAGCTAAAGCAGTAAGTTGGCAACAGCTGTAGCAAATAAGGGAGTGTCCTCGAAGGAGACAAAGCTTTTGAGGCTTCCTGGGTGCTGCTTAAAAAGATGCTGTAGGCCTGTAATGCTGAGAGGACAGGCTGAATAAGAGGGAGCAGTGGAGGGCTGGAAGCAATCAATGAGGAGAGATGGGAAACCCCAGCTAAACAAGTTTTGCACTGACAAAGCTTGAGAAATTATATTTCATGTATGAAATTTGTTTCTTTTTGGCTGGTATTTCTGACTGTGAAAATTGTAGAGGTTGGTTGGGTGAGACAGAATTTGTGCTGCTGCTGTTGTCAGAGATGCTGTACATAGAATGGGGTTGATTTCTGGAGCCACGGGAGGTGCCTTAGGAGAATATTTTTGAGTTGAAGAAAGTCAAGAATCCTGTTAAATGTGTTTAAACAAAAGCATAGAGAAGGCTCTAATGTTGTTAGCAATTGCACAAACCCCCTGAAAATTGAAACCAGCCAAGTTCTGGAATGAGGGAAGTTTGAGGGGGTTGAAAATAACTCCAGTTGTGAGGTTAATACTGAATAGTCAGATCAATGTTTGTACTCAGTCAGCTCAGGACTTGTCTTCCAGAGAGTTTGATTTTTGTGAAGGGAGAACAATGGAATTGTACACACAAAAAATGATACTTTGTGGATGGGAATGTTTCTTGAAAAAAGAAAAAGGAAAAAGGAAACCAGAAGGGAAAAGGGAGCATAGGTTAAACTGATGTTTAAAATTTAAAAATGTGAGCAAGAAAAAATAGGAAGAAATAGAGAAACAGAACAAGCATAAACAACAATAAATAACTCCAAAGGCACTGGATAAAGTAGGCATAATGGTGGTGGCAGCTCCTGTGTGCTATGGGCCAGGGTGGAGATATCAGTGAGCTTGTAGTGTGTTACTTATTTTGGTACTTTTGCAATAATAAATGAATAGAAACAGCAAAAATGTTCTAAGAGATGTCAGTATGGAGCTGGGAAATCAGTAGGTTTCTCATGGAATTTCTTTCAAAAGGAAACATGAAATGACCCAGAGAACAGTAAATCCTAGTAAATGTTTATACACTTAACTTCACTCTGATGAGCAGCTCAGTCCCCCTCTGCTACAGGACCCTGGAGTAGAGCTGGCAATTAATCTCCAATTGCTTGGGTGGGAGCAGTTCACAGCTCAATGGGCTCTGTGGATTATAAATCTGGCAAGCAAAATGGGAACTCGGAGAACAGGTAATGAGGCAAGTGCCAATAGTTAAAGCTATAATCACCAGAATTGCAGGCCAGATAGTAGACACCTATATGGCAATTTTCAATTCAATAACTAAAGCTAATCGAGTTGCCTAACAACACCACTGAGCTGCGATTACAACTGGCAGCATTATGTAATTGTGACAACCAGACAAAGTGAAAAGAAAAAAAAAGAGAGAAATGCATATATATTTCCAGTCCTAGTTACTGAAGGAGTTTGGGGGATAGAGCCCCCTATTTGAAAGCTGCAGAGAGAACGTACTACAACCCATTTTGGATACTCATCAACACCCCGGGGATCTACAGACACACACAAAGAAAAGACACCATTTTTTTATCCTTACCATGAAAGTGGCACCGAACCATATTTTTTCCACTGATTCAATGATGCAATCCAAGTATTCTTAAAAAACCTAGAGGCATGGCTAGCCTCATCTCTAGCCACCAGTATGGGATTTTGTACTGCAATATTCTCATGTTCAAATTTACCATAGCAACCTCCACATCACATTTAATACACAGAAACATCCCTCCTCTTTCCTGTTTAAAGAGACCTTGTTAAGTGGTTTTGCTGTATTTTAGATGCCAAGATATCAGTAAGATTGATGGAAAGGTACACAATCAAACTAGCTCATTATGTAAGAGAATTAGCAAGGCAGTTCTTTTGACATGACAGTCCATTATGGCAGCTGTCAATCATACCTTAACATAAGCTTTTTTGGTCCCCTTTGATGATATTTCTTTTAAAAAAGTTGTTCCCTTCCTGTTCCTCAATAAGGCAGTGTGTAGATGCTTTGTGTATGTGCATGGTAGCTGTTGTAGGTCTAGATGGACAGTGCTTTCTCCACATAATTACCGGGTAACATATAATTATGCACACATGTGTAATCATGACTCATATGGCTCTTTGTCCCAATTTTATGTGCACAGAGGCTTCAATCTGCTATGGCTTCTCATCCACCTCGCAGCTTTGGCCCTCTCATATAAGATAGTGATGCTTAGGTATTTTGGTGCAGAAAGTCTAGGTTTGCTTCCTGAGTGAAATGCACTTAGAAGGGCAGTTATATTTACTCATTCCCCATTCAGAGAGGGGAGAAAATCTTGCACTAAGACTTGTATTAAAACGGTATCAGACATTGATGCCATAATAATATGTACCACTTTTCATAAAAGGACTTCCATATAATGAACAGAGTAATTAATTGTCTTGGTTCTAGAAGACAGGTGTCTGCTAGGGAGAGCAGGAGCCTCCCTTGGGATGAAC
>NC_031772.1:12901608-12903556 GCF_001522545.3 Parus major | reverse complement strand
GTGATTTAACCTTAGACTTCCTGGTTTCCACAGGGGCAACAGCTGCTGGCTGTGACTGCCCTTGTGGTTCAGCTGGAACCTGGACGGTTGTAACGTCTGTGGGTTCTACTGCAGCACCATCAGACTCTCCCTCTTTGGGGCAGGGGGAGGGTTTCCCAACAGCTGAGAAAATGCATTCCTTTAGCATCTGGCCCATCTCATGCATCTCCTTCACCAGAACCCCCACCCACTCTGGATGCCACTCTGGATGGTTCATTTCTGAGGTGGGCTGTGGGGCAGGGACAGGCTCTAGAGCCACACCCTCTGTCTCTGGGGCTGTGCTAGGTTCTGGGGCAGCACTTGCTGTCTCTGGGGCTGTGCCAGGCTCTAGAGCAGCACCCCCTGTCTCTGGGGCTGTGCCAGGCTCTGGAGCAGCACCCCCTGTCTCTTTCCCTTTGTCTCTGAATGCCAAGTAGAACAGGCTTATCAGCAACACCAGTCACTGTATGATGTCATTAGCATTCAGAGAAGATTTTAACTCTTCGAAAACTGGCGGGGTAGGCCCAAGGAACTGGGTGAAAGGTTGGGAGAAAATTTCCCCAGCTGTCTTTTTCTCCCAGTAGGTACCATTATTAAAGTAACTCAAATACCATCCAGTTAGTGTGTGACAGCTCTGAATCCATGAGCCTGCCGTCCATAGGACATTAGACATTTATGAATTCTTCACCTTATCCATCTACAAAGCAAGCTGGATAATAGCCACAGTTGCCTTAGTTATAGGACCCATATTTAGGTAAGGTACAGAAAATGGGAGAAATATAGCTGTGACCACATGCCCCACAAACCTGGGTAAGCTCAACAACATGGTTCTACTTAACAAGGTTTCTAAATCCAGCACACAAAAGTTAGGTTATTTAAGAACTGTTATTCCTTTTCTCTCAGTGCCCCACGTTGGGCGCCAAAATCTGTCTTTGTTCTAGAAGACAGGTGTCTGCTAGGGAGAGCAGGAGCCTCCCTTGGGATGAACAAATGTAGACTCTCTCCCTTCGAATTATTATAAATTTGAAATCAAGGGGCTTTCAGGCAGAGATCTGGGGATAGGAATAACAGTTCTTTACTAGTATAACCAGGCNAGTTAGGTTGTCTCAGCACATAATGGGTAAAAAATTCCCCGGGCAGGCCAGAAGGACAAAACAAAAAAAAGGACACTTAACCTTCAACACTATCCACCCCGAATTTTTTCCCATACTAAAATATTACATCAAATATTAAACCTTTAAATTATACACAAACACATACTACTTTAACTATATACATATGTACATGCAGATACAGATACAAGCACAGTGTCATGGGTAGTTCACCCTAAAACCAGGTCTCCTTGGGGTATGCACCGGGTCTCTCCATCTTTTTGCATCACTTACTAAGTGCAACCCTGTCCTTGAGCAAAGACAACTCCACGGATTGGACTGTCTTTGCTGGAGGCAGAATTAACCCAAACAGTTTTTTTCAGCATACCTCTCATATGTACCACTGGAACCTTATCTCCATCTGTCGTTCTAAAGGGCTCGGATTGGGCAGGGCCTGCTCGGTTAGTGGAACCTCGGGTGTTTACTAACCATGTGGCTTTTGCTAAATTAATCTCCCAGTTCTTGAAAGTTCCCCTACCCAGTGCCTTCAAGCTGATTTTAAGCAAGCCATTGCACCGTTCAACTTTTCCAGCAGCGGGTGCATGGTAGGGGATATGGTACACCCACTCAATGCCATGTTCCCTAGCTCAGGTGTTTATAAGGCTGAAATGAGTCCCATTGTCTGACTCAATCCTCTCAGAGGTGCCATGCCTCCAAAGGACCTGCTTTTCAAGTCTCAGGATGGTGTTCCGGGCAGTGGCATGAGGCACAGGGTAGGTTTTTAGCCATCCAGTGGTGGCTTCTACCATTGTGAGCACGTAGCGCTTGCCTTGGCGGGT
>NC_031772.1:12899693-12900860 GCF_001522545.3 Parus major | reverse complement strand
CCACTTATAGGTGGCATCTCTCCCCTGATGACCTGAGGTATCATGGGCTCATCGAGCTAGGAACAACTCTCTCTTGTGTTGTCAATCTAAATCTATCTTTGACACCTCTATCTTTGCAGCCTGATCCACCTGCTCATTGTTTCGGTGCTTTTCATTAGCCCTACTCTTGGGGACATGGGCATTTACATGACGGACCCTCACAGACAGTTTCTCTACCCTGGTGGCGATGTCTTTCCACTCATCAGCAGCCCAGATTGGCTTTCTTCTGCGTTGCCAGTTGGCCCTTTTCCACCTTTCTAGCCATCTCCACAGAGCAGTGGCTACCATTCATGAATCAGTGTAGTGGTAGAGCTTTGGCCACTTCTCTCTTTCAGCAATGTCCAGGGCCAGTTGAACAGCTTTGAGTTCCGCAAGTTGGCTTGATCTACCTTCTCTTTCAGTGGCCTCTGCAACCTGTCGTGTGGGGCTCCATACGGCTGCTTTCCACTTCCGGTTTGTCCCTACAATGCGACAGGAACCATCAGTGAATAGAGCATAGCGTGTTTCTTCTGCTGGCAGTTGGTTGTATGGTGGAGCTTCTTCAGCCTGTGTCACTTGTTCCTGCTCTTCTTCATCAGTGAGACTAAAGTTTTCACCTTCTGGCCAGTTTGTAATTATCTTTAAAATCCCAGGACGATTTGGGTTTCCAATACGGGCGCGCTGCGTGATTAGGGCGATCCACTTGCTCCATGTAGCGTCGGTGGCGTGATGGGTAGCAGGAACCTTTCCTTTAAACATCTACCCCAGCATTGGTAGTCGGGGTGCCAAGAGGAGTTGTGCTTCTGTGTCAATCACTTCTGAGGCGGCTTGAACTCCTTCATAGGCAGCTAAGATTTCCTTCTCTGTGGGAGTGTAGTTGGCTTTGGACCCTCTGTAGCTTCGGCTCTAGAATCTCAGTGGTCGGCCTCGAGTCTCCCTAGGCACTTTCTGCCAAAGGCTCCAGGACAAGCCATTGTTCTCGGCTGCAGAGTAGAGCACGTTCTTCACGTCTGGTGCAGTTCTGTCTGGACCAAGGGCTACTGCATGAGCGATCTCCTGTTTGATCTGAGCAAAGGCTTGTTGTTGTTCAGGACCCCAGTGGAAATCATTCTTTTTTCGGGTAACCAGGTAGAGAGGGCTCACGATCTG
>NC_031772.1:12758610-12896188 GCF_001522545.3 Parus major | reverse complement strand
GCGGTGGTGGCTGGTACTGCCACACGTCTCGGCAGGACAGGGGGTGCGAGGCTACCAACAAAGAGGGGAGAAGGAGAAGAAGCAGCCGCTCCGTCTGGGTGATGGCGAAAAATTCTCTTTTCTCTACCGCAGCAGCTTCGCGACTCAGCACACCAACGTTCTTCCCCGAAGCCAAAGAAAGCTCAGCTAAAAAAAACTGTCCCCACCCTCTTTTTCTGCCCCTTTTCTTCCCCCCCTGGGCTCGGCTACTCTTTGTCTGTTGTGAGCACCCTTAAGTACCGGCAGTTAGGTTATCTCAGCACATAATGGGTAAAAAATTCCCCAGGCAGGCCAGAAGGACAAAACAAAAAAAAGGACACTTAACCTTCAACATTAATTTAACCTGGAAGATGATTCAGTGTTACAGTAGTTGGCAAGTAAAGAAAAAGATGCATAGAGAATCTCAAGTTTGACTCCAGTTCAGTACCCTTCCTGATGTCTTCTACAACTGAGCCACTGTATATTAGAAAAGAACAGGGATGGAAAGGAAGCAACTGCTTAGAAAGGCTCTTTACTCCTCTGAAAGAACATCTAAGAGGGGGAGGGGGCACCAGAAGGACAGATTGCCTCTGAAAAATAAAGAAGTTCATCTGTACACTCTCAACTGGTGTGTTCATTTGAGAGGGATGGTCACTGGCAGCAATGCATGCTAGGAACCCTGGGAAGTTAACACATATCAATAGTGCATTTGCAAACATAGAATACATATTACAATAGAATCATCTTTTCATTATATTTTTAAGAAAAAATCCTATATGTTAGAAAGCAGCTCTTGTAAATTATAGTTTCACCTGCTTTAATTCACATGTTTGTCAAGCAGTAGTTGAGACTAGGAGAACGCTTTACTGGTTTTGGTTCACCCACAGGAGGGAACAGAGAGATAAGCTGGAAAAAGAAGCTTCATTACTGCATATTCATCTTTCTGCCACTTGTTCTTTATGAATGTCTCTCTCTTTTCTAGTGCCTGTAAAGTACATGTTCTTGTCTTCTGGGACAACACAAAGGTAACTAACACAAAGCTGCACCAATGGAAAGGAGGTAACCCATCTGTCCTAGCAAAGATGAACTTCCAAAAGAAGGTTAGTTCCCTGGGAAAAACAAGGAAAAATGCTTTATCTTGGTTACAGCTTTCATTGGTGTGAGTAGGAAAGTGGGACTGCACTTTAAAAGCCTAGTGGGAGTACACGGGTTTGGAAGGTTTCTTCTTTAAGTAAATGTTTTTAGAAAAGTCCTTTAAAATATTCTCTAGTTTCCCTTCTCTTAGTTTTTTCTGGAAAAAGTGTGTGCTTTATTTTATGCTGTAACCTACAAACCTAGGTAGGACAGAGGCATCCATATAAATGTAGATAAATTACCCACTCTGCCCTGAGGATCACACAGATTAAGGCTTGTTTCCTGGAAATTGCTGACTTAGGCAAATACTCTTGCTTGCATACATTGGCAATGATTTCGAGGGGATCCTCCAGAGCCAGGGCTCAAGAGACATCTCAGCAGGACAGGTCTTGGACAATTGGTATTGTAAGCATTGGCCTTACTCTTTCTGCACAAATGGATCAAGCATCATTGACTTCATTGGTACTGCTCAGATGTGCAGTGGTGTACAGATTTTTGCTTCTGACCTTTTAACATTCTTTTCCATTAAAAATCAATAAATGATGTCCTGAAATATGATCAAGATCCACATCATTCCAGCTGATTACAGCTTAGGTGTTTTTCCTTTCTGTGATATCATTTCATAGTCCTTAAAAATTGTTCCTTTTTTTCCTTTAGGGAAAGAATATATGTATATATTCTGAAGCTGTTCTTCAACTTCAAGGATTCTTCATTCTACTATTTCAACCATTAGGTGACTCTTCCCCTGATCTGATCTGCAATGAAATCAATGGAAAGTGTTCTATTAAATTCATTTGGCTTCAGATCAGATGCTGCCACTGAAAACTCTAATACAGGCAGCCTGGTCTTTGTGATATCTACCATAATGGCACAGTGTGGTCCCAATCCTGCAGTCTGACTCTGGGAAAATCCCTATTGACTTCAATGAGAGCTCTTCTAAACTAAAGATTTCACAATCGGGTAATGAGATGCAATGAGCATACGCTGCCCTCCCTATTAGATCCTGTAGTCAGACTACTTCTGCTGGGCTTCTATAAAGTGATTTTCTCTGGCAATCTGTGCTTGCAGCAGCACCTGCTCTGTTAGTCTCTCAATTCTTCTCTTAACAAAACAGCTTGACTCCACAGTTGAAAGATTCTGAAATGTTTTAATTAACTAGCTTGAGCACCATTTGATTTCTATCTCCCTAGATGTTTCAGAAATTGCAAACTGCTTGGTTTTGTGACTGCCATCAAACAAGATTTGAATGTATGAAACAGGCTACTATAAAAGGAAAAGGTGTTGAGTTTATAATGTAAAGTTTATATCAGGCCACTGTAAACAGTGTGTGTACACAGCTTGTTATCACTGGGAGATTTGACTAGCAATGTTTCTGAGGCTGCAGGAGTAGTTCTAGAAACCATGGGCGAAATCTTGTATCTCTAATTTAGTTAACACTCCTATAGATCTCAGATATTTTGAGTTGAGGCTTATCTTGAGTTTTAGAGAATGAAATAAAAGATCAATGGGAAGAGAAAAAAAAACAAACACCTAGACGTTTTTAACCTATTCATTTTTAAGGTTACATAGGAATATGCATTTTGGTAGGCTGGCATTGTACAAAAGCAATTGGAGCTCTTGGTCATACAGTTTAATAATTACTGCAGTGTTCTGGCCATATTAGCACAGCTCAGTTTCGTGGGTCAAAGCTGTGCTCCTACTGCCTCTCAGAGAGGGATGAAAAGAAGGCAATGAAACATGGTGCCAGGAATCCTTCTGAGACATCCCACAGCTCAGGCTCCCAGACCCTGCCCCAGCTGCTCACAGCATGGAGCAGCTGGAGATAAAGAGCTTGGTGTCTGCCTGCAGTGAAATAGATTCTTCCTAAAGAACTCAGAATGGACCTGTATTTAGCAGTAGCACAATCAAGCAGGAGTAGCTATTACAGTTTATTTGCATGTATCAGCCCGAGTTACTTGCTTGCAGGATTTGATATCAGGCTTCTAAAAAAACAAAAGGGAAAAGTAGGTGTGTGAAAGGAGGGAAAGCCATGTCTGTCATGGCCAGTGGGACCTTTTTTAGTCTTGCCAAAATGATGAAAATATACCTTTAGTAAAAAGATAAAAGCTAAAATTCTCCTGTTGCAACTTGCCTTCATGATCTGGAATATCACAAGGTTTATAAAGGGATGAAAGCTGAACAGTTTTACTAGTACAGCAGTAAAGCACAGTGTACATCTGTGGAATTCAGGATTTGAACATGATTTAGTCTATATGGAATGAGTTTAAAATGTTCTACACACAGTAAGAAACCACTTGCCAACAAGTGTTTAATAATCTGTGAAGTGCTGCAGAGGAATTTTTTATTTTTAGTCTGAGATTATAACACAGATATCTTTGCAGAATTACATATATTACTGTTCTGAAGTCAGAAACTTTAATCTTTAGGGTTTTTTCCTCCTCACATTAAAGCCAGTAAGCTAAATTAAGTGTTCTGTGCTGCACTGTGTCTTTCCATAGTTCCTGAAAAGAAGCCAGTTTAAATAGTTAAAATCCATTTACGGGTAATGTTCCACACAAACACTGCACCACTGAGACTATTTGTCTTTCTGAACTTGTGCTAGTGCTCACTGCATCAGCAGTTTAATCAGATTTGTTAATGAATAATGTTTTGCTTGCAAAGTATATCTTACATGCATTAAGCTCTTAATTGTAGAGTTGCCACGAGCTCTGGATAAAAGGCAGCGTGCATTGAATCAGTCAGGAAATCCAGATCCCAGCTGGGTTCCTGCTCCCACTCACTCCTCCATGGAATTCCCACTAGGTAGGTAACAGACACTGGTGAGCACCATCTGGTTTAGCTAAGCTCTCTGAGTCCTCTGAGCACTGTCCTGCTTCCCTCGAGTCCTTGGTGGGACTCAGGTAGCAAGGACAAAAAAGATTATTTTTTCTGATGTAAAGGTTTTTTTGGTTGTTTACAGTTTCTTTTTTGGTAACTTGAAACAGAGGAGTGTATGGGATATTGATTCCTGAAAATACTAATTAATCCCCATAGAATAGTTTCTATATTGTTGATTACTGATGTGGTTTTCCCTACTGATGCCTTTGCTCTAGCCTTGTACTTTCATCTTTGGCTTAGCATTTTAAGAAATTAACCAAAATCTGGAAGTTCGATGTAAGTCTTGGGCTATTTTAACCTGCTATTTCTTAATGCCTGGTCCTTACTTTCATAAGTTTCATTCATATCTTTTTTTTTGAGTGTTGCTTGGAGTCGTCGTTTGGAGACAGGAATAACAAGAACTCTGAGATCCATACCACGACAGCAATGGTTTATTATGGAAGCCTGCTTATATAGGGAGTTTAAAACTCCCAGGCTCAGACAACTGATTGGTCTGGGTCTTAACACCGCCCCAGCTCCTTGACCAGTGATATGTGTACTTTCTGGATTGAACATGACTGGCTGAGTTCCCTGCTTGGATCTGAATCCAACACATCCCTGCCCCATCTGGGGACTTGTTTTACTTCTAGGATGGTTGAGTTTGGGGGTCCAATATAGCCAAATTTATTTGGCAGCTACAGGCTAGCTGCAACTGTGACACTTGAGTGGATGTAATTTATTAGTAAAATATATTCACAGTTGGGCATCACAAAATTCCACAGGCTGGACAGTCTTTATTAAAGTAGAAGCTAACTTCTACATTCTGACTAGTGATAAATCACAGCACTGTGTATGAAACTTCTCATTGGTTGCAACATAGAACAGTGGGGCAGAAGTAGGAAGTGAGGTTTTATTTCTCTTTGAAGTTAAACATTCCATTTCTCATTTTCTTATGAAGTTTTCAGTTTCATATGTCTTTGAAATACAGCAATTATATTTAACACTGCTTTCAACAATGACATAGAAAACTGTGTGCCAAATTTTTTTAAGGCCTGGAAGTACATATAAACATAAGTTGTTTCACTTAATATTTTATTTTGTGGAGTTTTTTGGAATGCAAACTAGAATACTGAATCAGCATTAGACACTTATTTAAAACCTAATGAAATCTAGAAATTGTCAAATAGGAAATTTTGTCCTGTATCCAGGTATTAGTGATCAATTCCTTCTTCAATTTGGGTGGCAAAACAATTTTACAATGTTTTAAATATGTTCATTTTGCTCCATAGTGATTTCTTTTTTTTTTTTTTTTTTTTTTTTTTCCCCAGGAAAAGCTAGTATGGTCTCAGGGTGGATTATCTAAAATTGCTTTCTTTAAAGTATCTTTTTCAATACTGTGAATTGTAACTTTTATTGAGTCATTCTAAAATCTGTCCAGCTTCAAAGAAATGAGACCATGCCTCAGCAGGGTGGTTTTGTAGCTGTTTGCTCTGTGCCTTCACTCCTGGGCTGCGCCCCAGCAATGTGAAGAACCTCTGGCTGTGCCCATAAAGGGCACAGTTGGTCCTTTGAGCTATCAAGAGCACCTGTGGCCAGTAAGCTGAGCTCGGTGTTCGCTGTCCCTTTCCTCAGGTGACATCTCAGGTGGCTCAGAGGTGAAGCAGTGTGCATGAAAGCCACTGCAGATCCCTGTTACCAGCACCTTTCCCCCTTAGCCCATCTTTTGTTGCCACCCGGCCACTGAGCACTTCGTGGGAGGTAGCAGCTCGTGGTCCTCGGCTCCCTGAATGTCATCAGAAACTGCCTACACACATTCTCCTCCAGCTGGCTCGGGAGGAGGCAGGCTCCTGACGGCTGGGGCTCCTGGCAGTAGCACATGGTTCATTATTTATATAGGTTCTGTATTAAATGTTCCCCTATGCCTGCTTCGCTCACTTGTTCCTACCCTTTCCCAGCTGAACCTGGGAATTGCTCTGCTCCAGAGGACCTAATTGAGGAGCATGGTGTTTGTGCAGCCGCGCTGGGGCCAGCCGGGGCTGATGTGCCAACAACGAGGGGAGCCAGCCCCGAGCGGGGCCAAACACCGCGGACGTCACTGCTACCCATGGCTCCCCCGCCAGCCTCCAGTTCCTTCCTGACTTTATTTATTGCTTGTGGTCAGCACCAGCTGAATGTGCCGTTTTATCCGCAGTAGGGCAGGGCACACCCGGTGAGGAGAAGCAGAAAGTTCATCGCGGCTCCAGCCAAGCTAGGAATCTCTGCGGGTCGACACAAGTGAGTGGAGCGCATTTGGCCCGGGAAATATGATGGGTAAAACTTAAGGAAGGCGGCAAAGCCAAACGTGTCAGCTCTATACAAAGCAGAGCTAGACAAACCTGCTGTCTATTAGGTTACACCAGCTGCTGTGACCCCTGTTTCCTAGAGTAAAGCCACAAAGAAACCAGACTATGACTTCAAACCTCATCTTATATGTTTGCCACACTGGCACTGTATTTTGGTAGTAGAAGTGTCAGGAAAATTAATCCACAAACACCGGAGGTTTATGTCCTAAAAGGAGACAGAGGAGTCCTTCTTCTTTATTCAAATAAAGGGAGAGGCCATGGGGCATTCCCCTGGGGTCTCTCAAATTTTTGGAGGGCGCAGCCTCCTTTTTATCTTAATTCCTGACCGCTTGTCCCTTCTCTCTTTCCCCATAGGCTGAGGTACTTGAGAGGTACAGGCTTCCCGGAGCACCTGATACCTGGGATACCTTCTCCCCCCCACCAATGCATAATCCCTTCTTAATTCTTAACTCTTGTGGAATTCATGGTGCTCTTTTATCTTTCAGTGGAATCCATCCCATTGTTTCTGTTGTCTCTCACTGATAGCTGCATCTTACCAGCAGACCCACAGCTTGTTTGTAAAGACAAACCTGTCATTCCTCTCAGAAGGATTGAAATTTTTGAAATTAATGTGTGATTGCTTTCTTTGTATGTACTTCTGTGATGCTTATCTATGGATAGCACACCCCAGCATATTCCATGGTTCTAAAGCTGATGCTTCTGCTTTGGGACTTCAGTGCAAGTTTATCTGACTGATCTTCCCAATCACTGTAAGATTTTTATTAAGCACCTAACACTCTGTTAAATTAGTTTTCTCCCTTCCCAATATACTGTGTACTTGGGGGATTGCTGAGCACCCATTGCCCCAAGCAGTGTCACCACTTGTCCTTCAGTTGATTCCCTGGAAGCACCCATGGCAGAGAAGAATATTTTATTATAATAATAGTTTATTATTCTAAACTATATACTTATAAATATATATTATTATAATAGTTTATTAGAAGAATATATATTATTATAAAATGTTGCTATGCTCACATCATTTTTCTGCATGCTTCCCTCGTAAAGCCAGCAGACTTGAGGGAAGTAATTGCTCCATCTTTGGTTTAAGACAACTTCTGACACCATGTAATGCTTTTATAAATACTCGAGAGGCAGGTTTTCCAGGAGAGAAGGCACACTACCTGTTAAATGCATGAGTAGTCAGCTGTGGTTGCTTTTACTCTGACTATTGTAAACTGATGTTTTACTTCAATAGAACCAGGATTTCACCTTTTTGGTAGACACAGGATACTCTAAGCAGTTCTGTTCTGTGTGATTATCAGCACAGTCACATATACACCAAAATTATGACTTTATTTCTTAGTCACATTCCTGCTTGCAACCAGATACCTCAGCCCTAATACTCTTTGGGTAACTCTGCCATCTTCTTATGTACAATCCTATTTCCTTTGTGGACATAGAACTGAAATATGACCAAGTGCCAGACCATGCTGCCAAAGTGTAAAGTGCATGTGAAGAGCAGACTAGCTCATCAGTAGAGCAACCAGTGCCATAGCCACGGATTACATTTATGTGTGAACTGAACTATGCTATAAACATGAGAGAGAAAAATCCCAAGTCAATGAGAATACTGTTATATAAATAAAGTCATATTTTATTTATTTCTTTGGCCTAAGAAAATGTTGTGACTAAAATAGTGAGAGAGATCAAAGAGGCAAAAAAAACCCCAAACCCCTAAGTAACACAGTAATAAGTGGCGAGTCCAGCTTCCCTCTTATAAACCGATCAAGTGTGCCATAGCAAGTTCTTAAGCCCTTCAGTGATCACAACTGGAACAATGCTGCAGAGCACACAGGAGTGGGGAGGCTGTTCTTGGCTAGGTCCTGACTAACACTGACAAGTTAGCTAAGGGTGTAGCTGTGGCTAAACCACTGAGCAGCAGTGAATACAGTGAGTGGGGCAGTACTTTGAAAATGAAGCTTCCTCTCATTAAGAACACATGGAAATATCTGAGGAAAATTGATTTTTAGAACACTTTAGGAAATGGGCAAATTAGGTCTGACAGAATAGTGATACATAAAACAATGAATCTAGGACAAAAAGTGGATCATGGAATTCTCAACACATCTTTCATAATAATAAAGCCAAAAGCCATGCAAGACATGGAAAGATAATTTTCTTTCAAGATACAGATTTTTTTCCCCTAATTTTCTGGCATGCTGTTCCTATTTAGCAGCCTGGGAGCCTCTTCCCCATCTGCCTGCAATGCTAGGTCTTGCTTGCACAAGACATCACCAGTGAGTAAAGTTATTCAGACTTCATATTCACAAATAAGGTATTGTTTTTCTGCCTGTGTGAGAAATAAAATACTGAGACCTTACTAGTATTCAAGAAAGAACAATTAAATGTTCAGAAACAGGTCATGAGCTTATCTACACTGATGTGAACTAGGATAAAAATCTTAAGAGATTTAAATGCTTATAATTTGCAGCATATGTAAGTACTGACTGATGAGATTTAAGAAAATATTTCCCTCTATGGCAGGCTTTTCCATATCAGCCATTACAGGCACACTCCCTCTGTTCCATGACACCAGACTACAGGGACAGCAAGTGTGATCCAGAATGGCAACTCCCATCTTCCTGCAAGTAACAGCTGTGGCTTACAGTCCCTGTTCTCTTGGAGCCATGCTTACTGCAAATGTGCAGCCCGTTTGGGGGTTTTACCAAGGCAATATGGGGGGTTCCGCTTACTTGTTTTTCATCATTTTAAGCTCTTTCCCTGGTAACCTTGTTAAAAAAACTTCCAAAATTGCTGTGGATTGATTTTTGATCTGCTGTTATACCCAACTAGCCAGTGACTAATCTAGCAAGGAATATTCTCATTTGTGCATGTTGCTATTTCAAGACAAGATTGCAGTTAGCCTGGGGGAAAAAAAATGTATAGAAAAATTACTTGATGCTCTACTTTGGTCAGAGTCTTGCTTCTGTAGTTACCAACTGCCTTACTTCAAGACCAGCAGATACTGTGAGTAGGACTGTCAGGAAGGCAGGTGTGACTTTGAACATGTATGGTCCTGTTAGATCAGCAGTGAAACCTGTCGTGCCCTGCCACCAAAGACAGAGGTCCTGTCAGACTGCTTTTTCTGTGCTGTGAAACTAATATATAGATTTGTTTGTCAGAAAAGAGAGGGTGTCTGATGTGCAGAAGTAGGGGATCAGCAGCTGGGGTGGGTGCCTGTGTCTTGCGCATCTAAGGGACAGCTTTAGACTGGAACAGCTCAACATCCACTAAGTGCTGTGATCTTTAATAAGTCTCCTGTACTGTGAAGGCACTAAAAATTGAAATCAGCTCCCTTTTCTGTTGACATCTCTTTATGATCCTCTCACTCGAAATACTGAAGTCTGCAGTTAAAATAGTAATAATGTTTAAGAAGTATATTTTTGTCTGTTTGTCTTGGCTAGAGGCTGGAGTACAGTGTGAAAATGGGGTGCAATAAAAGGAGCTTAAATAAAGAAAAGAGTATGAGATGTGTATGTTATAGATGTAAATATCACTAGCAGAGTTGTGCTGCAGCATAAATTGAAAGGTTTATAATGGGTTTCTGTCAAGAGGTTCCATAATGGTTAGAAAGGTGATACATGGTTCAAGTCTAGAAATGGCAGCAGATGGAAAAGTATTGATCTATATTAGTAACAGTAGAAAAATAAAGGAAATAATTGAGCTACAACAATATTGTTTCAGCTAGTTTCATGCTGAAAGAACAGTGTTCACATTACAGTTGCTTGCTGCTAGTAAGTGTCACAGTAACTCCAGGAGAGATGCCTGTATTTCAACCACTGACACTGGCATGTTTGAGGGCCAAATAATTTAATAGCCATCAACTCTGAATCTAATGGTGTTATACTGCATTCAGCTAGTGCTATTGAAAGCAGAATTTTGTCTCAATAGGAAACAAAGCTATCTGCATTTCTACCAGAATCTAATATAAAAGGTGTAAAAGCACAATTGTGTTCAGTGCTAGAGAATGGGAAAGATGTCAAAGATGTGACTATAGCCTCTTATATGCTGATCAATCTATACTGACAGACCCTGGATGACTTAAAAATGATCACGAGATCACCACTGGAATGGAGTTCACACAAAATGAAAAATCATTGGAGCAAATCATCCCAAATACCACTTTGTTTCCAGTTAAAATCCCTAATGAGATTTGAAAGGCACAGAAATCACTTCTACTTGGCTTTATCCCTGTAGTGAGGGAGGGTTTTCTTCTGGTCACATAAAGCAAAATCTGTTCCTTTGTGCCACTTTTACCAGGATCAGGCTGGGATTTATAATTCACCTGTAGGGGGCTGCATCTAGACTGAATTCAAGAGCCTGAATTCCCTGTGGGTCCAAGATCCTCGCGTGTGCAAATCAAGTTCCCTGGCACCCAGGCAGCCAGACTACTTCCCGGGAAATCAGGAGGGATGGTGATGGGTGGCTTGAAAGGGGCTAGCAAGACGTCTGAGGTGGGAATCTGAGATGGAAACGTGCTCCAGTATCTTCCAGCCAAGCCAGAGCCTGTGGCATAAACACAGGGAAACTTCTCACCTGAAGAGCTGCATGCAAAGAGACTCCTGCTATCTGTGCTCCTCCTCTCTCCCTTCATCTCTCACCTCTTTTCTGAGCAGAAATACTGAGCTGAAGCAGTCTGGGTTCGAGTTCAGTCTCATCTCCCACAGGGTACTTGTGCTCCCCTTTCTTGGAGTTTCAGGAGTGATAGAATTCCTGGATGTGGTTTCTTTTGTGAGTATAGCTGCATGGAGAGGTGTGCCTGAAAGTAGGTCTTCACATAACTTAGCCCTGGAACAGCAGAAGTTATGTAAATTAGGATTGAGTGTTTAAATCCGAGCAAAAAATTATACAGGGGTCAACTAAGGCTGTGAACTGTGTTGTGCAAAACCCTGTATTTTCAACAACCTACTTTGCACACTTAACCCATAATGTACAGGCTCTTCCAGTTGGATTTGCACTGTGGTGAGGCAGCTTTCTGGCAGAGGTGGCTACAAGTCCACATTTGCAGAGCCAGGCCTGAAGGACCTTGCTCATATTCCTTTGGAAAGACAAAGCGTGCCCAGTTCTGGGGGTGCTGCTGACACTTCCTGCCATCTTTCACTGGTATATCTGCCCCAGTAAGTAACTGTGCAAACGAAGAAAGATGTGTGGGATTTCTGGAGGGACCTAGGCTTCTTTTAAAGGACTACTATTATTGCCTTCTGCAGGAGCAGATGGGATTTGCAGGAACCCCAAGCTCCATCTGTTCACAGTAGACATGATGAACCCAAGATCCAGGGCACAGCTGAATGCAATGGCCAGCCCTGCATTGTCAGCTGGGAGTGAGGAACAAGTGGGTCAGAGCAGCAAGATTAGAAAACAAGCAGTAAAGGCTTCTTTCAGTAGAAAATGGCAGAAAATACATGTCACCACTGTTGAAATATACCTGCAGTAGAACCAAAAGTTCAGCAAGGCCACCTCCTAAATACGCCTGGCTGTCTTTTGAACAGCCTTATTTCCCCTCCTAAGCTGTCCGTGGCTGTGGCTGCACTGAAGGAGCCAGAGCCAACTGCAGCATGCAACCTTTTATGTAGTGGGTGGAGCTGGCACAGCAGCATTTGTAACCTCAGAAGCTTGAATAACCCAGTTTCTAAAATCATCATACTTGCCAGCCTATGCGAAGAACATATAATTAGAGCAGCGTTGGCTATTTCTGTTGAAATAGCTCTTGCAGCTTCTTGTTAGTTCTGATAGCAGAAATGTTGCTGCTTCTGCACTAGCTGCTGTAACAATCTGAGGGCTCAGTCCTGCAGTCAGTACATACCATTCTTGCTGAGCATGCTGCTCTTAAAACTAAGGAACTGTCTGCCCTGGCAGAGCAAGGAGCAGTGCTGGCTGATGTTCTACAAGTTTTTCTTGCATAAAAGGAAAATACATCATTACTTATTATTGCTTCAGTTCTTTAATGTAATCTGCTCAGCTGAACTCCAGTGTAATCTCCTCTGCTTCTGTCACGCTAACTTCTGTCAATGTCCATGAGCTCTGCTGTGACTCTCAGGAACAGTCTCTTACTGCTGAAAAAAAATTAGCCCCCTTGGGTAAATGGTGAGTTCATCTAAGACGGTATCCCTTGCTGATTAACTCATTACTTTATATGGGGAGAAGATGCTAAAGCTACTTTAGCTCTCTGTTACCTGTGACGTGTTTATCGTTCTCCACAATGGGAAAGCTTTCTTATTGTTTTGGCTGTGATTCTTAGTTATCACCTGATATTTCCACATCAAGAGCACCAGGGCATGATTTGCTTCTCCATAAACTCCTTGAACTTCTATGCCTTTGCATAAACTCCTGGAACTGCTCACCTCAGATGAAGCCACATTTGAAGTGGACTTGTTTTGCATGCATAGAAGGCCAAATCAACTCTGTATCCTGGAATGGCCTGGGATCATCACAACTTTTCACCAAAAGGCCAAGCTTCCTTTTGAGAGCCTTGGCCAGTGTTAGAGGGGTCAGGCTAAATCATTCGCAGACCAGGATCTTGCCTATGTAACATAGTTTAGAGTGGTGTATTTAAACTACTTCAACACAAATTTAGCAGTCACTGCCTCTGGGGCATTTACCTGATATGTTGCAATCACCTGGATATTGTAGCAGAGTTTCAGTAGACTTGCATCAAAATCATTTTGCCATCATCTTGGCATAGTAATGTAGTCTCCAGTGACTGCAGTGACATTATTTTGCCATCATCCTGATATAATCTATTACAGTATTATGGTCCCCATGCTCTGGCATTGCTGAGCACTTTGCCTCATTATACTATTTTCGTAAGCTTGCTCTGAAATTTGTTCAAAATAGCTGTGATTTTCATAGCACGTTACATGCATGGGGAAGTTCCCTAAAATCAGAAAAGATATTTCAAGTATGCTGATCTGTTATTTTAAGAACACTCCAGATTTTTAACATTTTTCCTTTAAATGACCAAAATGCTTAATTTATACAAAACTGCCAGAAAAAATGTTCACTTAGGAGGTGAATTATGTTTTACTCAGATTTTGGCAGGAGTACTGAAAACTGTTTCCAAATTATGCTTTGTTAAACTCTTCATCATTAAAAGCAACATAAACTTAATTTTTGGGGGGTGTACAGTGGAGGGAATGTTGCTTATTGCAGCCTGAAATAGCCTCAGTATTCTTGTGTTTGTAATCCAGTGACTCCTATGTTTGGGATCCATCTTATTTTGAGCAAACTCAGTCCTTTACTGTATTATTTTTAAGTCTTGATCACACACATATCTCAAATATCTTCAGATTCGCAGATAATTTCAGAAATTGAGAGTATTCCTGTATTGTCTTCTGGGCTCAGCCTGGCTACGTTTAGCTAAAGCCATCTTAAACTTGGCCATATTCTGAGTTTAAGACAAACAATTTCTCCAGTGGAATTGTTCATGTGAACATTAAATACACACATAATTATTTGGAGAATCCAAGAGTACAAGAGACAGATGTAAGGATTCTCACTGAATTTTGTGGCTTTAAAATGGCTTCAGTTTCTTTACACCAGGTTGCCAAAGAGCTTCTACTTCTCATATTTGTAGAAACAGGAGGAAAATTTAAGCTTGGTGCATCAGTCAGTGCACAATGATGTTCCTCTTGCAATCCTCTATGTACTGGAGTTTGAAACTTAACTATGGAAAACACTGTCTGTGGTGTTTCAGCTCTCTGTAAGCTCCAGGAATGCTTTCAGCAGGGGGTACAATGCTGACATCACTGCAAACCCTGTTGACACAGGACTTGATGTTAAATAGCAGTTCATATTTTGCAAGCTTTTTGTAAATTGCTGTAGAGTCCCTACTTCTTAGTACCCTGCCTTGGTATTCTCATATCTCTATTCTGTTAGTCTCTTTTTCACCTTTTTAGTTAATCACATTTTCTAAAGAGAACCACAGTAAAAATTAGGTACCAGTGAAGTCATTAATCCTTTTTTTTTCCTGCCCTCATAGGAGGCCACCAGATTATAAACAAAAAAAAAATTAAGAAAAGTAGTTTGTTTATCTCTTAACTGGGAGAAAATTGCTGGGGTTTCTTTTTTATTGCTATTGATGTTACCCTTTTCAAAAGTACACATATAGCAGGAGTTTTAAAGTTTCAGCTTTTAAAGTATGTTGTCTCACATTCCAGTACTGATCCTTGCAGTATTGTCTCTTGGTTGGCTGCCCTTTCATTTCTCTTCAATTACATCTCCCTCAAAAGCTGTATAGAAAAAGATGCAAAAGAATAACACAGGCCATTATTCTAGGCTTTCAGTGGTGATAAACTCCACTATAGCAGACATTCAAATAATGACTGAACTATCATTCCCCTCAGAAGTTGTTCTAACAAACCACCAACAAAATTCATGGGGTTAGTTAATGTTTAATCATGACAAGTTATGGGATGATATGGAATCACTTTTTGTTCAAACCCAGAATTACCTCATGGTTTTGTTAGCTATATTAAATCTTCTTTAGTCCAAAAACGAGGCTGAAATCAGACCATTCATACACTGACATCTGCTGAGCTTGCAGATGAATAAAACTTTGTGCTTCTTCCCTATATTCAGTGGTTTGGCAAACAAATAATTATTTTCTGTTTGTATTTTGTTCATACAAAACCATCAAATAATGGTGCAAATATATGCAATAGTAAATCTTCCATTGTCTCTAACCAGAGCCATGTCTGGGTCCATCTATATGCAAGTTGTAAAGTTTGTTGTCCTGGCAAGAAGAAAGCTGCCTGGTAACCCTGTGGGTATGCCGGCAGTCATAAATGTGGTCTATTTTACAGGACATGCTGGAAAGCTACTTGTGTTAGGGAAAAAGTTACTGACAGCAGCAGCCGCTCTCCCCCAGGATGGAAAAACAGGCACATCCATTAGTGATTCCTTTGTCAGTAGGAGCAGCTTATCTTCATAATGCAGCCAGAGGAAGGCTGAATTCCTATCAGGAAAATAGACAAGTAGCTACTACTATAAGCTGAGTGGGAGGAGAAGCATAATGGGGACCACATCGGTGGGACTGTGCTGAAGGGAGTGAGAGGGACGTTAGATAAAATGAAAATAGGGTCAGTGTCAAAATGTTAAATTAAGAGGCAGCAGCAGTGGAGTGAGCAAGAAGAAGAGATCACAAGAGATAAAGGGATGGTGCAGAAAAGTAACAAATGCGAAAAGCTCAAGGATCGTCTTTGAATTCGCTAGGGGTTTTTCCCAAGGAGAAACATTGTATCTGGAAAAGAATCTTCACCTCATTTACCCTGGTAGGAGGTGTAAGTGTGAAGCCTGAGAAGGTTTCATTGATCTTTAGCAAGGAGGAGGGAGACCCCAGGGAAAGGGACACTGCTGCCAGAGGGAAGGAGCTATTGTGTGAGGAGTACCTCTTCCATTTCATTGTAGGTGAATAACAGTAAATGCTCACGTCTGGGACAGGTAGGTAGAAAGCCCCTGTGCCCCAAAGGGAGGGAGGGAATGGTTTTTGTGAGCCTACTTGATGAGGCTGGTGGGATGAGATGTGTAAGGAAGAGCTCAATGTGAAGGAAAAAGGGCTTTTTCTCTGGGTGCCCACAGGCTAAAGCCCAACACAGAGTATTTAAAATGCTTCTGCCAGGCCCTGCTTACATTTTTCATATTAAAACAATGAATATAGATATTCCTAATTTATTGTAGTATGCTCAGAGCTGGCAGATCACAAGTGTTGTGATTAACCCTCAGATTAGCCCTGGCATCCCCTGAGTTGCTGCCACCAGGGTTGTTGTTTTGAATTCTGCAGCACCAGCTCAGTCAATCAATCACCACAAACAGTGCTGGCACTGAGACACAAAATAACATGGAAAAAAACCCACTTTGTAGCCCAGGGAAGGGCTGGGTGGCATTGTGAAATCAAGAGCAGACACATCCTGCCAGTGGCTACATCATCTCCTCATTCCCTGCTCTGTGTTAATGTGTGTGTGTATGAGTATGCACATGTGTTGTGTGGCTTCTTCCTCCTACAAGTTTGAGAAACTTGGCCCATTACGCCAGAAAAACCTACTGAAACAGCGAAATACTTAATGGATCCTCTTTATGCCTCAAATCCAGTCCAGGCTAAGGAGAATGGGAGAAGAAATTGTAATTAAATAAATAGTTTTATGTATTCTTGATACATGCTTTATTAGCATGTAACTAATAGTAAACTGAATGAAATATGTTGTGTAACAGCTCACACCTTCTTTACAACTGAAACCTTAAGACAGAGATCAGTGTTTGTACAGGAGGGGAATGCAAGACTTCTAATACATTTTGCCTTTTCAACCAGCAGATAAGCTCTGCCTTCTTCTGATTTCCCCAATTTTATTATCACTTTAGCGATGTCATCTCATGCTGTGCATTTTCAGATGAACGACCTTCCTCATTTCCTGGGAGCTGTGACTTTCTGGGAGTGTGACAGCACTGTGGCTTCAGTGGGCAGAGATAGTGACATGTGTCTGGGACTGCTGGGGTTGGTAGGAACATTAATACCTTTGTGACTGTGAGCTTAGTGATAGATATTCTAGTTACCATTTTAATGGAAAGATTCAGCAACTGCATCATTCAGAACATTCTACACATGGCTGGGTCTCAGTTTAAACACATTTGTTGTAGGGATAAATTTTGACTAGTGAATGATCTGATGCCTTCTGTCTGCATGTGTGTTACCCACAGGTTGTGCAGATGCTCCCAAGCAGGGCAGGAGGTGCAGTGGATAGATATGATCTGCTACATGAGACTCTAACTTGGATTTCGTTGTTCAATACTTTGTTTCCCTCTGAAATGAATTCTTAGCTAAAGCACAAAGTGCAGGCTATGTTTCTGCCCAGAAGTTCAGTTTTCTCTGGAAACATGGAGCATTGAGTAAAGTCCCTCTGTGTCCTTCAGCAGCAATTCCCAGCTGAGCACTGCCACAGGTGTGAACAGTGGATGGTAAAAACATGGGCAGTTGTATTTGCACCTTGGCGGGGGAAAGACTGCCAGCTGAGCTCCTGGTTCAATAAAATGCTGAAAAGTTAGTACAGAGGTGCCTGCGGGAGGGATCACCTCTCTGCTGGAGCTGAGGCACCGGCTGACACACCTGCTGAGTGCTGACTCCCAGAGAGGGCAGTGATATGCCATTCCAGCATCCAGGCATGGTTGCCATTTTCCTAGAGTGAATTATCCTTTCAAGCTGGGAGAATAGTAGACCACATAAAGGGAAGTGGGTGTCTAGAGGTCATCTAAGTCTGCCACAACTTTAAAGGCATAACTTCTGTTAAGTGTATATCTTGCATACTCTTGAAACCTTCCAAGGAGGGAGGCTCTACAACCTCCCCAAACAATCTTTTCCAGGGCTTAACTAGCCATATGATTACCAAGTGTTTCCTAATGTTTAATCTAAATTTCCTGTGGTCCTGTTTAACCCAATACTTCTTATCCTATCCACATTGGATAAGGAAGACTACTCACTCCTTTTCTCTTTTAAGTGCATATTACATATGTAGTCCTCCTCAGCCTTTTCTATAAGACTATATGAGAGCATTCCTTCCAGTTCTCCTTGTAGCTTGTGTTTGCTGGACCTCTGGCTACTCTCAGTGCTCTCTGCTAGATCTTTTCTGTTTGGTATCTTCTTTAAAGAAAGGACTTACCACAAACTGCCTACACTGCTCCAGCTGTAAAAAAATTGCATTGTATTCTAAGCAAACAGCCTCAGAATGGCCTGGC
The DNA here is from genome assembly GCF_001522545.3 of Parus major. Classification (NCBI taxonomy): domain Eukaryota; kingdom Metazoa; phylum Chordata; class Aves; order Passeriformes; family Paridae; genus Parus; species Parus major. The sequence goes on along the minus strand of NC_031772.1, from coordinate 12,878,075 downwards.
ATCACCTGTGCAGCCCTTCTCGCTTTTACTGTATGCAGAAACATACTATATACATGTAATATACATAATGTACAGAAAGATAACTTTCTGTGTTCAGAAAGTCATTCTGGTCTAACATACAAGACTGGAGTAGTATTTTATAGGAGCAAATCCATGGCAGATGCCTACAGAAATGTATTTAACATACTTCTAGTTTGAGAGAGAATTTTGTAGGTGGAGAGAGACTCTATTTTTCCTAGCTCACTTATGACCATGAAGAGGCTGATCCTGGAAAAGTTTAATAAAATTGAGATTTATCTGTTGCTTCTTCTCCATTCCCACTGAAGGAAATTAAACTGTTTTAACAAATCTGTGTTTTCAACAAAGCCATGCTAACTGTTACTCATCTCCTTGTTATTTCCTGAGCTGTTACAAATAATGTGTTTGTTTCCATATTTTTCCAAAAACTGACCTTCACTCACTGCTCTTTAATTCCCCATTACAATCTTTTCCCTCTCTGTAAGGAAACACACTATCTGCTATTTTTCTGTCTTCTGGATATTCTTTATCCCTTAAGATCTCCAAGAAAACCAGTCATGGCCCTGAGATTGCTTCGGGTAGTTCTATAGGGTACTTTAGCATGAATTATATCTGACCCAGCCAATTTGAAAGATCTGATTCATGTAAGCACTATTGTTGGGGTTAGGTGTCCTCCTTTTAGTTCTGGCTCACCTGTGGAATTTTTACCCATTAGTTGCAGGGAAAACCTGACTGCTGGTACTTGGTGGGTGCTTGAGAAACACGAAGAGTTCGGCTGGGCCCAGGGTGGGAAGGGGGCAGGAAAAGGGGAGGGCGGAGGCAGCTTGGCGGCTTCTTCAGCTTCAGAGGAGGACACTTGCTGGGAGCTGTGGCTGTGGAGAGAAGGGAATTTTGCCATCACCCAGACGGAGCGGCTGCTGCTTCTCCTTCCCTCTTCATTGGTGGGCTCGCACCCCCTGTCCTGCCGGGACGTGTGGCAGTGCCAGGCACCGCCACAGAGCTGCTGATACACCTCAGCCACCAACCCAGGATCTCAGCTCATCCCTGCTGTTCCAGCTGAGTGTTCCTCAGAGCCCTGCAGGAGCACCGGGACTGACTGCTCGAGGGGGTTTGTGAAGCAAAGCCTCTCCTCCATCCCTTCCCGTCTCAGCCGAGAAAGCTGTCACGGGGTCCCTGGTTAGGTTTTGTTGTTAATGCTGTAGTTACTGTTGTTTGTTTGCCTTGTTATACATACTAATAAAGAACTGTTATTCCTGTCCCCAGATCTCTGCCTGAGAGCCCTTGATATTGATTATAATAATTTGGAGGGAGGGGGTCTACAATTTTCATTCTTCCATTTTTCACTCCTGCCCTCCCTAGTAGACACCTGTCTTCCAAAACCGAGACAACTATTTAATCTGCTCGTTCTCTGATTTCACTAGTGTTTCTAATTCTTTGTCACTACTGCTGTCTCCCAACTAACCTCATTTGACCTTTTTGGTAAAGGTTGCAGGAAAAAACCAAGCCCTCAGCCTCTTCAGCATCACCTGTCAATAACTTTCCCTGCCTTGTTCAATAGAAGGCAAACACATTTTCCTCATCTTCATTTCTTTATGAAGTATGATCACATCCTGGTTTCTTGCTCTCCTTTCTGTACCAACGTGTTCTCATTTGACCTTTGTGATTAGGGCCCTACACTCTCTTTTTAATTCCTCCTGCTCTTCAGTAATCTGACCTAGGTTCAACTATCTATGCTTTCCTGGTATTTGAGGTCAGAGAGGAGGAGTCCATGATTTAGCTAAGGAGGTTTCTTACAACACTTCAAATGGTTTTGCTGCTTTAATTTGCACTCATGCTGTTAATAGAACTATTTTAAGGAACTATCAGCTATTCTGAGTGTATTCCCCATGAGATAATACTTAAAATTCTCTGAGTTTATTTAATCTGGCTATTTTCAAATCTATTGCTTCTATTTGCTATTCATTTTCCCTTCTAGGACGAGTGGGTTTTCTCATTCCATGATAATTGTCACCAAATTGCATTCTGTTTGCTTATTTTTAAACCTATTTCTCTTGACTCTTAAAATTAAGAGTAAAGAATCTTCCCTTCAGTTGCTTCTCCAGCCTTGTCTCCCACAAGACACTGGCAGTGTGGGAGTTTGTCCTGCAATCCCTGTGTCCCAGCAGGTATCTCCATCAGCCTCCTGCCTCCATCTCCTCTGCCTCCATCGTCAACAAGCCCAGGGCCTGGATGTGTGTATGATTCATCTTCTTGCCCTCCAAAAGAAGGGGTTCTGTCCATCTGTTCTTTGTGGCTTTATTTTGTACATCCCCCCCCCCTCCCCCCCATTGTGACAGCACCTGTGTTCACTCCCTCTGTTATTATTAGCTAGGGATTTTCAACTGGTAATCTCTTCCCATGTTTTACACTGATGAATGTGTTTGTGGACAGCATTTCATCCTGCTCCCTGAACAAGCTCCACTGGGCATATTAATATTCTAGTCATGTGAATTATCCCAACAAGTTTCCTGTGCCAATTAATTCATAATTTTAAGCACATATTAAAACTTCCAAGTCCTCCTGTTTATTCCATATATTTCTTGCATAAGTTCTTGTGATTACTTTTTTTGTGATTGCACCCAGCCTCTATCAGGAATAACTCTCTGAAGTCAGTGGGTTGTATTTTGCTGTCATTTACATGAATGTCAATCCAAATGATTCTAGTGATTGTTAAGAAGCTATTTCAGATTTACTTAAATGAGGATAAAGGAAGAATTTGCCCCCCTCAGAAATGAATTTGGAATTCAGAAATGAATTCTGTGTGAAATAGATCTGGGCCAGGAGGATTAACATGTTTCTCTAATTGCTAGATATGTTATATTGTATGTAATCACTGTAGTGGCAATAAAATATGATTGCCACACACAGATTATTTCATCACTGAGCTTTTTTGAATCCTTTAATTGTCCTTCACTTGTTACTGTGCTCATATTAATAAGATGCAGAGTTTAACATAATTGGAAAAACAAATTAAAATTATTAAAAAAGTGAACTCAGATGTGCATGGAAGCAGACTGTACCATGTACTTAGTGCTAAGCAAAGCAGCAAAATGAGGTAGAAAAAGTCAGCTTTTGAGGTTTTATTACTTTTTGCTTTGTGATGACTGGCTTCAAGCCCACACATTTCTTGAATACACAATAGGGAGTTGGGCAAGACTGCAGAAATAAATTTTATTAACACACAATCACTGCAGCACCAGACAGAATAATCTCCTTTAGTCTCCTGTAGCTGGCAGAGTCCTCTTTGTACCAGGTCAAGTCAATTAGCAGTATAAGGTGCAACATGTTTTACTGAAAACGGGTTTAATTAAAGTTTTGTTACAAAGCTCATACAAACCAACAATCTGTCTCTTAGGGATATGTGTTATCTAGAAATTGATTTTAACTTAAACACTAATTTATAGACTGTCCCATTTAATAAGTATAATTCCTTGGAAGATATTAAGGTCCTCCTACCCCAAATAAATTCAGGTCCTGATTCAGCAAAACATGTAATTACTAAGGACTTCAATGAAGCCACTCATGCACTAAAAGCTGAAGGTGTGCTCCAGCACTTTGCTGAATCGGGGCCTTACTGTGCAACTCTATGCTGATTACACACATGGGCCAATTCAGCTATATCTTTGCTGAAAGATACTTAAAACCATTTGTGATATCTTTAAAATACCTCAGACACACCAGTAAGGATGGGAGCATTTCCTTCTTCTAGGTACGGATGGTTTTCACAAGTCCTGGTATCTTCTCAGTTCTTACATCTAAATGCAGTGATTTGCCTGTGCCACCTGTGAATATATTTTTTTAAAATAGAAAATATACACCCTACTAATTATTTGGGTTTTTTACTTTTTCTCTTCTCAAGAAAGGAAAAGCTGTCTCTCCAGAAAATGTAGCTAAGTAGAGCTACATTAACTTAAATGGAGCTATGTTAATTTATGCCATTTGAGGATGGTAGCCCAAAAGTTTAAGTAGATGTTCTAATGATGACTAGCAATACTACTCTAGTGATTGCTAACTACAAACTTGTGCCTGATTGTAATCCCTTTAGAATAAAAATACCCCTAAAAGCTGAAGAATATGTCACATTTCAGGATAAATGATAATTCATCATTGTATGTGATTTTTTATTTTTTTATTATTATTCACAAGCTGTATGATTTAGAGGAACAAACAAGTGACTAGAAGGGATTTCTGTGTAGAAAAGATCCCTGGACGTTTTTGACTCTCTCCTGGGCAGTGTGGTTAACTTACACCCAAAACCTCTGGATCATTAATTTTCCTAGTGACCAGGAGGCAGGTGAGTTGGGCTCTGTAGTCCACCTTGGACACTTCAGAACATGCTGGATGTTTACAGCATGTGCTGGAGGCAGGAATGCTGGACCCTGCTGCGGCAGCTCCCCATGCTGGAAGCAGGTTTGGGCAGCCCCAGCAGCCCCTGTTCTAGCAGCATACAGCCATGAATCCGCAATAATGGCCAAAGACACTAAGAAGCCTAAGAAGGCTTAGAAGGCTATCTTCACAGCATGTTTGGGAAAGTTATGCCTTTTTTGTTGTAATGCTTATTAGCAAAGCCTCCTCATTTTTTATTTTTACTTTTTAAATCTTTGATACACACCTAACAGCAGGTCAAAATTTGCTTTGATTGATCTCCAGTCTGATTCTACTGTGTTCTTCCCCATGGTGTAAATCTAGACTGCATCTGGTAGGGGTTTGTGTGCTTAAAAAGAAAAAAAGCCTCAGCAGCACAACATGCAAAGTAGCAGGCTTGCATTGCTTACTTCTACATCTGAAGGTCTGAAAACCAAAATATAATTCAAACACTACTTTTCCTGACACCTTCTGCATGAGCCCTCCAGAGCTGAGGCAGGGAAGGCAGGTGAGTATTTGAAATATGTGACAAGAAAATAAAATGGGCGGGTTGGGGGGGCGAGGGGGGGAAGCAGAGGGAGAGAGAAAGAAGTGCATTCAGATAAATTGTAGAAGAGAATAAAGAAAACCTTGAACAGAGCAATAAATTCTGTGGGACATGTCCTACACTGACAGCTTCAGTGACGTATCCCTTGATTTCAGGGAGGTTGCTGACACTGAGCTGTTCAGGAGATTTTGCTGTGATGGCCCTACTTGTTTGAGCAGAGCTGTTGGGTGGGGATGCCTGACCCAAGTATACATCACAGGCTGCCTGCTATCTAGAAGAACAGGCTTGCTCATTTAAAATTGAATCAGGCTTCAAGCTTAAGTTTGCAACAGAGAAACATAAAGAATGAAATAGTTTGCAAAGAAATCTCAAGTAATTTGATAAATTCTCAAACCAAGCTCTTCAAGATGTGTCTGGGATTAACGCCCAGTTATATTTCTAGTTAAACATGCTGGTCAAAGCATATTTTACAAAATCTGAAGAGCTCTAGCACATTATAGGGCATGAGGTTCTACAGGAATAATCGCCACACTCAGGTGTGCTGGAGCATAGGGCACAGCTAGTGCCCCACGAGGCATGGCTAGTGTTCCTCATGAAGGCTACCAGGCTAAGGGACAACTGACCCCTGAGATTAAACAGAAATATTTTCTATGATTGGGTTCCTTGTTGTCCAGTTAAGAGGAATGGGGTATCTTTACTTGTCATTTTACAAGTCTGTGTGTGACCACATTGTCCATAGGATATGGAGAGAGATGAGTGTTTAAGGACTCCGTACTATTTCCCTGTCTCTGCATAAGTGTCTAGGGGTGGTGGAATGGCTGTGTTGGAATGTGTGCAAAGCCTCACAAGCGTGAGTACTAATGAAAGTAGCAGGGAGGCTGGCATGAGCTGGTAGAAGGGAAAGAGACAGGGAATCAGGGATGAGCTGCTGGGAATGATTGGATGTTGAAAGGTGCTGTGCACCAGCCAGTGCAGGTCACTGCATTTCCCAGAACATCAGCTTCTAAGGTCCCGCAGTCTTCCAAAGACATTTGCAGGTTTAAAGTTAGGTGTTTTTAGAAGTGCAATTGAGATTGAGGCCAAACTGATCAGCATTTTATGAGTTCAAACCCAGAACTGTAAAGCAAAATAAACGCAGGCCTCCATGTGCCAAAGCCTAATGTGTTAGCCCGCTCTTTCATCCACCCTTTCCTTCCCTCCCCTCCAGAAACAGTCTCACCCAATTTTACTGTACTGTAATGGAAAATAGGAACCAGATTGCACTGGGACCTCATTTACTGATTTTCTTTTTAGTCCAAATAGGTCCCATAGACCTCTCACCAAGTGATTTCAGTTCTCTCAGTCAAAGTAGCCACATGGGATAAAATACAAACAGCATTAATCCTGAAAGACAAAATACAGCAGAAGAGTTGCAGTGAAAATTAAAATATCTGCAAATGAATTTAGCTAGTGTCCACCATCCTTTTTACATTCAGAGTGATCTTCCTCTTGATAAAAATAATTAAGGTCAACATACAAATTTCCTCTGCTTCCTGGAATTCTTACATATTTTCACTATGATAACATGATTTGTGTGTGTGTAAATGCAAGGGGAGAGACAGCCGAGAGCTGCCAGAGAGCTCCCTCCCCCTCTGTCCTGGGAGAATGCCTGAAGCATGAGCTCAGCTGTTCAGCTCTCTGTGCATGGTGTCATACACTTCCACAAGCAAATTCACAGTGACATTAAGAAAAGAAGATCTGGGGCCCTAGTCTCTAAAGTGTTCACAGTGTCCACGAGACAGCTCCTACCTAAAGGACTGTTTATTTGTTGAATTAGCAAGTTGGTACCCATGGAGGTGGTTGAAAATATCTATGTAGTCCTGGGGTTTTCTTTGGTACAGTTACAAAAATGTGTTTTCTTCTATGTGAGTTTGCTCTGACAGAAACTCAGGTCTTTGCATTTCTGCTTCATTCCCCTCCTCCCTCATAAATAAATACCCTTTTTAAAAAGGGTAGCTCACAATTAGCCATTAATTAAGTCCTTTACTAGTTTAAAATAAATAGTTGCTGAAAGCTTAGGATGAGGATCTCAGCACAAAGCACATCTGTACACCATGATATGCTTCTGAGAAACAGAATTTAAATTATTTTCATATGGCCACCTAAATATTTAATGGGTTTGCAGTTTAGGAAAGCTGGCTTAGAACTATGATGTGCAGCCTATCATGTCCTCTAGCTCTGCTAGCTATGTTGGGTCAAATATGTTATTATTTTTAGGGCCTGATCCTGGAATCAGAAGCTGTCGGAGCCCTTGGCGCCATTTTAAATGGGGGCTTCTCTCCAGCATTGTGTCTGCACACAGCTGAGCCTAGGACGCATTCAAGTTCCTAAAGCTGCTGGAGTGTTTGAGAATCTTTATGCTAAAACGTGGCAGTGTTGTTCCCTTCACAAAGAAGTTTCACACTAGCATGGTATCAGTTCTCAAGCTGCCTTACAGCCCCTCTTTCTTCCCCTGCCCCATCCCCCCACTGTGGCCCGCTATGTACACACTCCCAAGCCCAGCTAAGCATTTCACGAGTGTACAGGGCTGAATGCACATTCACAGGAAACAAAACCATGAGATACTTTCAAAAAAGCAGACACACACAACATTTCTAGACAGCTACAAGTAGGTGCAGTGTTTATGCTCTAGCCAACTGTCCGGCACTGCAATAGGACAGGGGCATTCTGATGAGACTGCCATCCAAGGCCACAGTAAAATACTAACTGAATGGAAAAGTTAAAGAAAAAGAAGCAGCTCTTCCCAGTGGAAATTGTAGCATACTCTCGTCACATTCTTTTGAGCTCATTCATTCCTTTGAGCTCCAATAACAAGTCAGCTCTTTGTATATGGTGAGACTTGTAATGGAGAAGAGAGAGAAATTCCCTCAGAAGCAGAATCCGGTCTTGCATGTTTTGCAGGGATCACTATGCTTCTCTGCCAGCCATGGAAAAATTTCTTCCCAATTCTACTTCCAGGCAGCTTCTCTGGCACAGGCCGGTCTGTGTGCTTTAGAGATCAAGTCTCCCATCACAAACATGCATCCAAACAACCAGCATTTTTGGAGTAGTCATCCCAAGTACTTAATCAGGTAAGCACTGTGGCTGACTAGGCTAATAGCCCTGGGGATTCTTAGTCTCATGCAGAATCAGGTTTTACTGGCTAAATCCCAGTAATCCAAAATTCCTATTGACTCCAGTGGGAGTTGCAGGTGCTTGAAAACCTCAGATTTCTGGATTGCTTCATTCATCATTCCACTGCAGCCTTGTCTGGACAGGAAGACAGTAACCTTTAAAGAGCAACACTTCACAACCATTAAGGAACTAATATTTTATGCATTTATATCACAGTTGGCTCCAAAGCCAACCTTGGCAAGTGATTTCTCCTGAGAGATATTTTGTGTGTTAATACTGCTGCTCTGTTTAAGATGTTTAAGGGTTGTTTCTCTGGTCCTTTTTCATTAGAGGTAATTGAATAGTTTATAAGCCAAATCACTGTTTGGCTGAGTCTTCCAGTCATCAACCCACCAATTGAATAATCGCTCACAAGACACAGAGGCACAGAAAGATAAGTTTATCACAATTTTCTAGTACTCAGAACATCTTTAAAGCGCTTGACAAGCCACTAACTATTTTTTATATAAACAGCTGTGGATTCAAATCTTGCCAAAATGCTGAAAGATTCCTGTAGCTCATTATTTCAATTTCCCTGCTTCACTGGTGACTTCGGCAACAACATCCTCCGCACAATTCCCTCAATTGGGGGAAAAAAATTCCCTACAGTTGCTTTGCAAGGAGGTTCTGTGCAACCCCAGGTGCCAGCCCCTTCCTCCAGGCTTCTGAGCTGCTCTGTGTTCTTTCTGCACTAAGAGATTTCATTTCACCACCCCCAGTGAGACAGAGACTGCCTTCTGCCTGAGGCAGAGCTGCAGCTCAGCTATGCCAATTATAAAAGATGCCTCCCAAACGTGTATTCCTGGTTTCCAGAGTGACTTCGAAGTGCTACCACACCTATCTTTAGAGTGGCTAAAAGTTACCAAAAGGCAGTGTGGTCAGAGGGAGTCACATACCCTGCTGATGAGCATAGCATGAATTGCTAACTAGATGGTCAGGGACACTTGGATTTTCCTCCTGAAACTTCTAACTGAGAGAGAGAAATCTACAAATCTCTCTCTTTTTTGTTGTTGTTGTTGTTTTGGGTTTTTTGTTGTGTTTTTGTTTGTTTGTTTGTTTTGTTTTGTTTTGTTTTGTTGGGTTGTCTTTTTGTGGATGAACTGCTGTTTGACTCTCCATGCTTTGCTAGGACATACCATGGCTTGCTTTCCTCCTAGGCATTACACCCAAAGTTGCACTTGTCTCTTGCCCCACGTCTTTAGGCTGCTCTGTATCAGGTGAGCCCCACCTGAGAAAACTGCTCCAAGCGCTGTGCTCCATTTCGTTGTCATTGACTTCAATCCTGCTGTTTCAAAAACACTTCCCCATGGCTTCTGTGGAAACTGTGATACATGCTCATACCAGCATTCAACAACCTTCAAAATAATGTGAATTTTGAATGTATGGTCACTTTCATCCTTGGACTGCTGACCCCCCAAAAGCCTCAGAATCGCTGCACCAGAAATTTTATCAAGATCTGTGGTTTAGTGTCTAAAGGTGTTTCTGGGGCAGAGCAGCATGACTGATAGTACAATAATTTGGCAGTAGGCTAGGGTTAGGGTTGCCTGTGCTGTAGATATTTCAAATCTATCCAATTAAACAATGTTAATTAGTGGTGGTTCTTTTTTGTAGTGCAGTCAGAGCTTTTTTTCCCTGTCTAATAATGTTAGAATGCCACCACCTTCAAAAGTGATTTCTAAGGACTGATTAAGGAATATCTGTTCAACTTAGAGAAGAATGAAGTCCTACATATATGTTAATACATCCCCACCAACACAGAATGGCTTTTTGTTGTTCTCCCCTGTCTGGAACATGAACAATTTATAGTCTCCTGTTGCATCTAATTAGTGAATCTGACCCTTAAATTGAAACAGTAGAGGTTTGTGATTTCTAAGTCCAACATTTCTAGGCTCTATCATTGAAAAAAGGCTTCATAAAAGACTCAAGAGATGCAGTAGGATAACTTTTAAAAGCTGGTCAGATACAGCCAAAAGATAAAGGCATGATCTGAAGCAGTTGCATGGCTGTCTTCGTTCACATTCACAACACAGAGCGAAGGTAAACTGCTTTAACATGGGTATGTGGGAAGTACTTGGCCTTGTACAGCTTCTTCCTTGGTACTAGCCAAGATAAAAATACATCAGGATTACCAGCATCTAGGAAACTAGCATATGGTGCTACCACAGAATGCAATATGAATATACTTTAGAAAACCATTATTTTTCTCTTCTTAAGCAGTTTCTCATTAATCTAGGTGCCATTCATTCTCTGCCTGGATCTTTTCCACATTTTGCCCATGAAAAGAGAGGATCTGCTTGAATTCATTTAATTTCCAACTTTTTTTCAAGTAGTTATGGCAGAAATAACTTTTCCTAGCCAGGTTAAAGACCCCCTTCAGCTCAGCAGTTAACATTTATTGTTGCTGTCAGCCCCTCTGCATTGATTCGGAATCATAGTGCTATTAGTCCTGAAGTGGCTTGGGAAGTTGCAGTGCTTCCTTTTCTCTCCTTTCTTTTTCCTGCAAGAGCAAGATGATCTCACCATAATCCGTCAGTAAGTTGTTTTCAAATACTTTAGGAAGAGCCAGAGTGCTCAAAAGGAATTCAGGGGTTCTAAGCCATTTGAAAATTGTCCCCAAATGAGAGGGCTCCTTCCTTCATAGTGTTGTGATCACTGTTCTGTGGGGCTGTTGTCTCTTTGGGAAATAGGCATCAGCCAGGCAACATCCCCCATGGCTGGAAGATGCTTCCCACCTTTTCCATCCTGCCATGGCAAAACCCAACTTCTTCAATGTAATGTGTAAAGTGCAGGTGATGCTGCTCCAAATAGCAGCGGGTGCAGTTGGAAGGCAGAGCAGGAATGATCACCACCACCTCTCTGAGACAGAAGGGCTTTCCCTGTCCCAGCTGCACCAGCCACACCAGCAGGGAGGGAGAAAAGCTGATTCATGTCCATCTCACAGTCTACCTGCAAAGGTTACACTGGCTGGTCCTGTAAGGCTGTGCCTCGTTCTCTTGTTCCCAAACATAATCAATTCTGCACTGTACATAAGTAAGTGAGATGACAAAAGGAAGTGCTATTCTGTTTATTCTGTCATTTCTGCCACCACTGTCAGCCTTGAACGTTTTGTATTTTTGTAAACATAGAATTCATTAGGGCATGCAACTAGCTTGAGAAAAGTGGTGGTGAAACAGGGAGATTTCTTGGAGAAAAACATAATACCAAACCCCTTCTCTGAATACCGAGATGGGTATGGATGAAATTCTGCATGCAGCAGAACTGTCAGCATCTTTCACCAAATTCCAAAAATGCCATTGCACCCTGTGGTACATCCTGGCAGCTCCAGCAGTAAGTGAGGGACCTGTCTCCACCCTGGAGTACTTCCCTTGGGAAAGAGAAGACAGCAGAGTGGGTAGCTGGAATTAGAGGTGCGAACACAGCAGAAGGACCAAGAGGAAGTCTTAAGGAAGTAGTAGGGCTAAATGAAAGAAATACTGACCAGGAGCAGAAGATGGGCAGGAGAACAGAGGGTTCTGGGAGCGGGACAGTCTGAGAGGACACACATGGTGGAGTTCCCAAGGACTCCCAGGGGTATTCTCCTTTCTGCCTTTTACTAGTGCTGGAAATTCAACTATCACTTTTGGCCCTAATGTACAAGAGTAACTCATCATCCTTTTGCACTTGCATGTTGCGTAACTGACTTGTAAATTATACATACCTAAAAGTAGTTATATTCAGGCTGTTTCTTGAATTATATGAGAAGTCTGAGGTTGCTGGTTATGTACTTTCCTTTGGGGGACAGGGAGGGTTGGTAGCACAATTACCCAGGACCATGCTGCCATATTTATTTGAATAACAAAATGTACAATTCTGGATGGATGCCATATTTTGTTGGTAGTGTATTGGACATAGAAATGTATCTTAATAACTTTTATTCATTCCTATACTGAAGGGAAGTAAAGCTTTATTTTTTGGTTCAAGAAATCTGACACTAGTTGAGACACCACACATTTCTATAGAAGGCTGCAGTCTCTAGCAAACGGATGCATATTTATATGACAGGATATGCTCAGTAGCCCTTGGAAACCAGGAATTTAAATCAATAATTTCTAGTAAATCACAAACTGACATTGGCAGCATCGTAGTCTGGCTGAGTATCTGTATCATCACAGACACTCTTCTTTAATAAACAGAACATACAATGTTTCATGCACTGGTTTTGCATTTTTTTGGCAACTGCATAGAAGTATGATTTCTAAGCATGATCCAAGGGATCTCTAACAAAGGAAGAAGGGTAACATTTGTTTCTGTGAGCTTTATGGGTTTAAATCTCAGGGCCAATTCTGCCATCAGGTAGTTCATGAATATTCATGTAAATTGTTTTGAGTTGAAGAATATGTAACTTTGCCATGTATCTGGCATGGAAAGAATACTTTGACAGTCATGAAATAGAGAATATTTTTAAAAATAGCTTTAGCAAAGGGGGGACAGCTTTAGAAACGAAAGGGAAAATTAAGGAAAAAAGGTGTGTTTCCCAAGGAAAGCAAAATTATGTGAATGTTGAAGCATTTTCTTATGCTTAGATATTTAAAGCAATTTGGAATATCTTGTATCAGGTATGGTTCACATTCTGCCTTTCTGTTGATTTCTAGAGGAATTGAGTCAGGTCTATATGTCCCTGATCATTGCACTTGTGTATGAACTGTGTGATCCAGCAGTGAGAAACAGTTATTTTATTGCTAGAATTATTGCTAAGCCTTGTTTGTGTTATTACATATTCTGAGTGGTATATTACTTGCAGTCAGGTACAGGAGTCAAATTAGTGTGTCCTATTGCCTAGACCTATTGTTAACCTGGAAATTTGGCAAGTGGTGCCTGTCACTATTTGCTTCTGATCCAATGTCCCCCCCCACCATGTGCTGGGAGCTGGTTCTGTACCCGTTTGGCTGCTGGAGCAATTGATAAATGTGACAATGCTGCTGAACATAATACTTGGAGGAAAGGCATCTCCTGGGGAGCTACAGGGGCTCATTTAAACAATGACTGAGTGTTTGGAGATACCACACACTTCAGCAAATGACAGCTTTTATTCTTAGATGTAACTGAGGCTGTAAGTAGAATGTGCAGCAGCCTCAGACTTGCCATCCAACACACCTGCAGTCCAGCACAGGGCTTGTGCTTGCTGGGCAGAGCCAGCATCAGCCACACTGAGAGCACGTATCACAAGTGAAGAGGGAAGATGTTTTATGAACAAGTCAGATTGGAGAAATGTCATTCATTATCAAGCATTTCAGTGTATTGTTGCTGACAATAGGGCTATTAAATGTGATATTATGTTCATTTGTATCAGCTTCTGTGCATTTAATGAAAAATCTTACTAGCTGCAAGATGGTCAGAATTGAAATTGTCTGTATGTCTTCTACAAAAGCAGCTCATAGAATCACAGAATATTTGGTTCAGAAGGGACCTTTAAAGGTCATCTGGTCCATACCCCTGCACTGAGCAGGGACATCTTCCAACTGTATCAGGTTGCTCAGAGCCCTATCTGACCTGATCTTGAAAGTCTCCAGAGATGGGACATCCACCAACCCTCTGAGCAACCTGTCAGCATTTCACCATCCTGATCATCTGCGTGCTTCCCTCAGCACTTGGATAATCCTTCCCATTTCTGATAGACTCATACATAATGCTAGCATGTGCCTAAGTGGATCTCTGAGCTATGCAAATAATTTTCTGAGTTTAAAAATTGAGCTCAAAAGACATCAATTTGAAGCAAGCAACACTATGAGAGTGTTGAGGCCCTGGCACAGGTTACCCAGAGACGCTATGGGTGACTCATCCCTGGAAATGTTCATGGTGAGATTGGATGGGGTCCTGAACAACCTGATCTGGTGGAAGGTGTCCCTGCTCATGGCAGGGGATTGGAGGTAAATGGTCTTTAAGGTGTCTTCCAACCCAAACCATAGTATCAAAGACTGGTTTGAAAAATGAAAAAAGGACATGCAGAAATTACCTGACATGCTCTTTTACTCAACTCAATGTTACTGATGCTGATAGTATTGTGACTTTCAGAAATTAACTGAAATTTTGCATGCATTATTAATTTTATCCCCAGTTTATTGCACTGTACTATGGATAAGTACCTGAAGGACATGAACCTTCCTGGTTCTGAGCATCAGCCAATTATGGATTGGCTTTGCTTAAAAAGAAACTTGCTAAGAGGTTGCACCACTCCCTGCAATTTGTCCTGCAACTCTTCAGTAAAAGTTTCTTTTCTATCTTCTGCTTCATCAGCTATTGCCTATAGTCAGCGACAAGATACCAAATTAGCCGGATTGCTGATCTGATCTAGCACAAGAAATGCAGGACTGACTAGTCCAACTGAAGATTCATCTAGCCCAAGCCATTAATTTCACCTGATTTCAGGTTGCAAATATGCAAGTAGAAAGCATCACATGCTTTCCATCCATCTGGTTCTGAGAAACTGACAAATTTGTGAATCCTTCTGTGAATCTGTGGTGAATCCTTGTGCTGCTCAGTTGCTGCTTTCCTTGAGAGTACACGACATGCTGTGGAGCAGCTCTTGTCTGCTCGCACTTCTGTTATCCTTTCTGATCTCAGGAACACCAGAGGCCAGCTAAAAGTCAGGCATAGTTCTCCTGAGAGAACAGAGTCCCAGCTTCATGGTTACCTGGATGCTCAGTTTTAGCAGGTTTAGTTCACACCAGCCTGGAAGGTGCAAACCTTTTCTCTAACCCTTGAGAGAAAAGGTCGTCTTACATTGTACCTGTTGCTGACACAACCCATCAAGGCTGTGTCTGAGTGCATGATCCTTTTGCTTGTTGAACACAAGTTCAGGCAGTTATTTAGCATATTGCAGCTTTCCAGCTAACTGTTCTCCTTAGGTAGAAAGATACTGCTTTTTCAAAAGCATGGAGTAAAGGAAAAATGTTGGTCTTGTTTGGAATATTTTTGGTTTGTTATGTTTTTTGGGTTTTGTTTTGGTTCAAGACACTCTTCTCATTATTTTGTTATTTTTCAAATAAGATCATAATTTCTCAGTTCTCTGACTGGCTTTTGAATAAGACATCTCCACGTGGAAAGAAATGACACTCTTTTTATAAAGGAACAAAACAAACTATATGTTATATGGATATTAAATATGCTAAATGAAATGTGGCAAACTGTAAAATTGATAAAGAATGTGATTAATCACAGCTAGTCACAGCCAGGTTTGATGCCCAGCATTGTCAGAAGCATTTGAGGTACTAGAATATGTTTTGTCAAGCCTCATGCCTGTAATAGCCTTGATGCCATTAGAATCACATCTTTTCTGCAGAATCGTACAAGTAACTTTTTCAAAATAGGACAGAAGCATAGCAATAAGGTCATCTGCAACAGGCTTTGAGTAAGCCTAACCTGGGAAGATGAAATACTGCCCTGAAGAAGCCAATGAATGTTCTGTTATTGATTCCAGAGCAGCCAGGGATTCCCCCAGGTCAGCTAGAGTAAATATGCCTAAAGAAAGGACTCATAATTTAATCACCAAAGACCAAAATTGCAGCCCTGAAATTCCCTGCTTAGCCATTACCTATCACTGATAATGAGTGATCTCTGCAAGGGATTTGTTAAATGCTTGCACTGCTTGAAATTAGGCTTTTGAGCACACCCAAAGCTGTCCTTGCCACTGTTGAGCAGAACAGCACAGACCAAAGAGGTTTATGAGCCCAGTACACCAGGTTTGGCGGCATGGGCACACTTGGCACTGAGCTGCTGGAGTGACATCTAGAGCCTACATAGCTTAATCCAGAAGGGTCAGAAAAGACAATGTTGCCAGCTCTGTAGTGGACTAACTGCTGAGAGTGTCCTGATTTCACTTCCCTCTGAGAGCACACCCCACCTTACAGAGAACACAAACCAGTACCTGGCAAGCAGATCCCCTTGGCAACTAAAGACAGCAGCATCATTGCTGTTGCAGAGCAGGCATGGACAGGACTCCTATACACCCTACCCATGCCATTTACCTTTTGGGGAAGACCTTTGCTCTAGTTTTATGAAGTGAACAAAGCAAATGTCAGTTCTTAGGAAGTATTGTCATCTGTCAGGAACTTCAAATGTTTGGCAAGAGTCATAAATGACAAAACTCCTTGACAACTGGCATGCACTGAAGGTGCTACATAGAAAAACTGACACGGACCCACTGTACATCATCTGAACATGGCGTTGTCAGTAGGTCCAGCTACAGAATGAATCCCCCATGTTCCATACATCTGTATTTTAGTTCAAAAATCTCAGGGGGGAAAGATGGGAGCCCTTAAACACACATATATCTTCAGGGGAGGATTTCTGACATTGCATACTGGACGAAGAGTGGCACCTCCTTCCAGGTGGAGCTTAATTCAGGCATAATGAATGCATGTCTTCACTGAGCCTGCTCATTTTAGGTGACTCCTGCTCAGTATGTTGGCTCTTCTAGATCCTATGCTGATGCCCTAATGCTGTGTTTGGTCCTCATCACCTCAGGCAGGGTTGTAGATTTGGTCTGGGCAGCCCAAATATCAGATGTTGATACACCTTCCCTTAGTCACTGAAACCCTTTGAGATCTGGCCCACAGAGGCTGTAGAATTCAGGGTATTTACACCAACAAGAGTTTATTATTTTTGTGGTGTTTTGGGGTTTTTTTAATTGACAAAATAGATCAAAGTAATATTAAATAATAGAGAAGGCAGAAGCACTAGAAAAGCAAACCAGTAGGTTCCAAACAATGCAAACTGAAATACCACAAATACTGCTCAGGGAAGTGGGCCCATTGTTACAGCTGTCACAGGCAAGCCAGAGGCTTCAGCAAAACTGAAAAGCAATGTTTCTCTGTTGATGAACTGATATTGCCAATATCTATTAGCTCAGGGTACAAAGATGGGTTTGGAGGTCAATAAGTTTACTGCAAGTTGAAAGTGATTGCTGTCTGGAAAACTTTCAGGAAAGTGAGGCCAGATTCTGGCTCTACTTTTATGTATTTGGTTACAGTAAAGGGTCTGTATTCAAATAATTTTCTTCCTAATTTTACAGAGCATAATTTACTCATATCATTATTTCAGGAATGATCTTAGAAACTAGATATTATATTACAAATACTACTAAGTCTTCCACACCTCATCCATTGAGTCAATGTACTGGGACAGGGTTTCTAGCATCTCCAATTTATCAGGGTAGAAGTGACAATTGTAGTGATTTAGCAAGGCAATAAAATGAAATTATATCAGCAATTGTTTGTGGATCCAGAGTGCTCTCCTAGCTGCCTCCAGCTTGCTCTTCCCAGTTCTTCCTGCACAGTCCAAGAGGCGGTCTGAATAGCTTTCAGTTGATGGTCTTTCAAAATTAGTATTCAGAGATTGCAGCTTGTAGCAAGCACATTTATAGTCATATGGGGAAGTGCATGGCTTTACAGGAGCTCTCTATTTGGAATTATGTCTGCCTTCAAAATGACATGTATATACTACAAAAGATGAAAATTAAAGAACTCTGCTGTTTCCTTCTTGCTAACCTGGATTCACCTGGGTGAGATGAGTTTAACCTTTTTGTGTTAAAAGTGCTGAATATCATATATCATAAAGGGACAGGAAACTGCACTCTGTAAGAATAACTGTAATCTTTACATTTCATGCTTTGGGCTCTCTTTTCAGTGATTTGAGCACCTTGATTTGAAAGGAAAAAAATATATTAATTGCCAGTAGCTTTCTGACCTATCTGACTTTGTACTAAAGGAATCTGAAGCTGTACAAGGAAGGTGCTAAATATTCTAAGCAGCTTTTTGTGTGTTAAAATTTTGACCATAGGCTGGTTAATTTTCGCCTTCGTGCACGGAGAAAAAAAAAATCCTTGGATCTGTGAGGTGTCCAATTCCTGTAGAGAAGAAAGTGTTACTTCCCCTTTAAGCCTGGCGCCGTTCGTGTGTGTGTGTGTGTGCAGTCCGTGTGTGTGAGTGTGTGTGTGTGTATGTGTATGTGTGTGTGTCTCCTCCTCTT
Source organism: Parus major (assembly GCF_001522545.3). Lineage (NCBI taxonomy): Eukaryota > Metazoa > Chordata > Aves > Passeriformes > Paridae > Parus > Parus major. The sequence continues at coordinate 12,859,909 of NC_031772.1, read as the reverse complement.
TGAGTGACACAGCACTTAGATATGCCTATCAGTAACTTAAACCCCACAAACTCCACCTTCTAAGTGAGGAAGCTGTGGGTTGATGGAAATGTAGTGAGCAGATCGAGACAGACGGTGAATCATTAGCAAACTGCAACACCAGGATGAACTTGTCTGGAACCTAGAAGGAGAAAACAGGCTGCGAGTCCTCTGCGGTGCTGGGTTTGTTCAATACAGCCAAAGTGGATCTAAAAGCTGGTTGATCCCCAGTCCAAGATGCTGCTGGTTTCCCAGCGGGTAGAAGCACCACGGATGGAGCCACATATTCCAGTAAGTAGCATTTGAAATCGATATGGGCTGGTTTAAAAGGACTTAAACACCCTCGGAACAGTTGCTCACCGGGCTCGGCACGGTCGCAGTCAGGCTGGAAAGTTTGCAGGGGCGGTACAAGAAAGCGCCCACCTTGAGCTCGCTCTGTCCGGGGTCCCATGTGCCGGGGCCGCCGGAGGGAAGGGGACAGAAACTGGAGGGAAGAATTTCGCCCTCCATTCTGGTCAGAGCTATAGTCGGACCACGGAGAGGAGGGCAGGAGGGAGGGGGTCCTTTAAAATGGTGGTGAAGAAGGTGATTTGCGGTGCCGTGCGGTCCCGGGCACGGCGGCGGGGAACGCTCCGTGGGTTTCCGTGTCATTGCTCGAGTGGTGACGCGCTGGGCTGCGGGAAGAGGCAGTCGATGCTGTCGGGGGCGAGCGGGAGCGGGGACCCGCCGGTGCGCCCGGCGCCGCCAGCCCGCGGGTTCTCGTGTCAGTGCGGCCGGGCCGGCTCAGCCATCGTCCGGGGATTTCCAGCTAAACTTGGATATGACGGGCAGGGGAGGATAAACCCATCATCGCCCGGGGACTCCGCCGGGAGGGTGTCACGCGTGGAGCGGCTAGCGCTGGTCCCACTAGTATAATTTTCTTAATAATTCCTGGTATTTGTGTTCGTGGCCGCGTGCCTGGTTATTTTGGGAACCTGAAGCGCACGTTCGACAGGCAGGATTGTGAACAAAAGGCTCGTCCGAGCCCCGAAGGAGCCCTGGGTTATTCCTGACGGGAGCGTGGAGCCCGGCGCTGAGCCCCGAGCTGCGGAACGCGTGTGCGGGAACAGCCCCTAGTGCGGACGCTGCCGCCGGCGCGGCGCCTTCGCCGCTCGCTGCCGAACCGTCCTTCTGTTCGGAACTGAACGCGTGAACAATACGCCTGCTGACTCATGCTTTTAACTCTTTTGGTTTCTTATGCTGTGGTTAAGATCGGGGTTCAGAGCAATGGCAGAGTAAACACGGCGCTCGCTGGCTCGGCCCCAAGTCCCCCCCCCCCCCCCCCCCCCAGCCGCCAAGGTAGGCGCTGCCCTCTCCCCCGTCAATAGCCGGTCTCTCCTCCCGGTCCCTCCTCCGCCGCTTCTCCCGGCCTGTTGCTCGGCCCGGAGGAACGCCGGGGCCGGGGGCACCGCGGCTTTTGTTCGTCTTTGGCTGGAGGGGGGTTGTCACCAGGGTGACTCGGAGGGATCCCGGGGAGAACGACCGTTTCTGGGAAGAAAATGGTCTTTGATTTCCTTTCACACCGCCCCCCCCTCGGCCTCCCCCCGGAACAATAAATTAAAAGCCGCTTTTGTTTTCCACGGTGCTCCCGGCGAGGGGACGGAAGATCCCGGGGCCAGGGAGCGGGGCGGGAGGCGCCGCGGAGCCGCGGCCTGGAGAAATCGGTGGGCTGGTCCCCGGTGCGGTGCGCGGGGGACGCACGGCCGTCTTCGCCACGTCCCGTCGGAAGCCGATAAACCCTGTGAGCAGTGGCCGCTTGGAGGGAGCCTCCTGGAAGAGCCTTCCTCCTCCTCCTTGGGCGGCGGGGACTCCCCGCGGTCCCTCCCCCGCCCCGCTAGCGGGGCATTAACTGCGTCTGGTCCCTTCCGCCGGCCAGGGACGGAGGCGCTGGACTCATCCCCCCATCGCTGTGCGGCCGCCCTGGCTGGGGCGGAGGGAGGGCTGTGGGAGCGCCGGGGGGGCGGAACGCTCCCCCGGTTATATAACGCGAGTCTTTCCCTACTTAGCCCCGTAATCCCCGAGTAATGTCTCAGGCGGGGGGTTGCGGGGCAGGGGGAGGGAGGCTGCTGCTCCCGCAGCACCTCTTCTGGGCCGAGCTGACGGGCAAATAAAGCTGCCGATGTGCAAGATGGACTACATGATGCCTCCGGGAGACAGGGAGCCGGAACGGCCTTGAACCTGTCGGTCCCAGTAGCTGGGTAATGCCCCCCGTCCCCGGGCTTCCCCTGGCGCACCAGCATCCCCGGATCAGTGGGGCCCCGCCACCTCCAAAACAGGCTGCCCGGGACGTGCCCTCCTGTTCCAGGGAGGAGCTGCGTGCCGGGAGGACAGTGGCGGCGGAAGGCACTGACAGTGTCCGGGGGGGAACCCTCACCCCGGGGAGACGGGGGAAGCCCCCAGCACGGGGGGCTCTTCCCTTCGGCCGTGCTCGCCGAGTGCAAGACAACGAAGCAGTTTGAGTAAGTTACACTCAGTTTGAGTAAGTTACACTCGAGCACCTAAAAAAGCAGCGATCTAGTGCTGGCACTGCCCATTTTCAGTCCTCTCTCCCTGCCATATGTTTAGGAGGGAGAAAAAAAAGTGCACTTGGGGAAGGATGCTCTCAGCTGAAGGAAGAGGTGGGCTGGGGGACGAGGTACAAGGAAATTCCATGTTAGGAAAGCATTAGCAAGGGGTGACTTCTAATGTTTTCCTGCTACTGACGTTGACAGTGACACACATGTGTGGGTTGATATTGGAACGTCACAGAGTTTTTAAACTCAACCAGGAAATAGTCTGTTGCTCAGGGATAAAAAACAAATTGTACTGTAAGGCAGGTAACATGCAGTTAACGGCCCTCAAGTGAGTGAAAAGCGGTTCAATGTTAACAGTTGAGCAGCTCAAATTTAATTCAGCTTTTTATTTTCTGAGGGTTTTTTTCTCTTTTTTACATGTGGTTTTTCAGCTCCGCTTTTATTCCTTTTTAGTAATACTTCAAAATCAGAAAAACACATATTGACTGGGCTTTCCTATTGGTCCTTTGTAACTAAGTATTTTGAATTGTAAAGTGTCTTGGATTTTTTTAAAGCTAAGGTAGTTTGGAGAGAGTTTAGTAATTAAAGCAGTTATATTTTTAAAATTCTTTTGTATGACTTCCTCTTAACACAGGAGTGTTTAATAAATACGATGGGTTTGGTTTTGGTTTTTAATCACCCCATTGTAAATGTTACTGTGTGGTAGCATTTTGAGATTTAAAATGGGATTAAGGACCTATTGTGCTAGATGGTTTCTGAATATGCAGGAAGATTTACTGGAAGAGTTCATGATCCCAGGTGGCAGGCTGACACTCTTGCCCTGACTTAAGTGGTCAATAACCAGACTATGTGTGACTGTACAACAAGACTTGACGTAAGAATGGGCTTCATGAGAGAGACAAGTTAGGGAGGCAGAAGGAAACACAGGGGCAAGAATAATAGTAAGTAAAATCCCTGAGTCGTCCTCAGGTTAAGTACAGTGCAACTCACTGTTTCCCAGCAATTTAATCAACAAATGTTCTGTGTTGCTTGCTACTTCTCTGATAAAAGTTGCCTTAAAATAACTTTCATGGGTACATAGCCATGGGAAAGTGAAGTAAATCTTGTAGAAGCTGTGACAAACGGGTTTATCCAAATTGAGGGATGGAGCAGCAGAAGGTTGAGCTCCTGAAATAGGGAGAGGCAGGATCTCTAGGTTTTCATTGTTCCCTGGTGCTGGCTGTGTCAGAATTTTTCAGCATTTAGGCAAAGGTGACTATAAGTTATGATTCATTAATAATTGGTATGGTCTCCAAATAAAGATAGCTAAATCAGTTTAAATGGTGCTGGCCCCTCTCCAAGGAGTCCTCTTTATATTTGACACATTTTCTGCAAACTTCTTTGGGGAACAATTAATATTATACACTGCTATATCATCATCTGTGGGAAGAACAGTGATGTAACTCACTATGAAGGCTCTCTACCTGATGTTCCAGTTTGACTTGCAATGTTTAAAAAAAACAAAAACATTTTGAACAGAAGGAAGCAGGAGACACACCAAGGCTTGAACTGTTTTATATCAATATTGATTTTTTAAGAGGGTTTGTGTTATAAAGAGGGAGCTTTTATCCCCCTGAGCTCTTTGGCAATTATCTTCCTGCCATAAATGTTGATATGCACATAATGGATGTAACTAAAAAATCTCCTTATCCCAGCAGAAAAGGCTGACTGTTTGTTGGAGCAGAGAGAATGCTGAGAGTGTGAATAGGCAAACCCATATGTTGCTGGTGAGAGAGATAAATGATGAACGAACAGGAGTTGGTTACTATGGATCAGCACAATAAACCAATTCCCATCATACACCTCTCTTAATAATATACCAGTTTCAATGCCATTGACGGGTAACCTAGGTAGCGCCAGTCAACTGTAAGTTTTTCAACTGTTCTTTTATGCATCTCAAAGAACAGTTGGGACATTTCTAATTTTTTCAGATGTTGAGTGCTAAAATTACACAGAATGTCCTTCCTTGCGAGTAATTTTGAAGGGGAACTTCAGAGCATGGATGTAAAATGCCAAATGTGCATGATACTATTGTGTGCATGTAGTAAGTTTTGTGTTGTGTGCCTGTAAAAGGGGTACCCTTGAAATGGCAATCACTGAAAAAATACATGATTAAACTGATTTGGTGTATAGTTCTGACCTCCTTAGGGTTGTTTCAGGACTGAAGTGGCTTTGGAAGATACTGGAATACTGTTTTAAGTGAAAATATAAATAGAAAAATGCTGTTTAATTTTTTTAAACAGCCCTGTAGAACAGACAGGGATCAGTATCACAATTTTAACTTTCTATAACCCATTTCAGGGCTGCCAGCAACAGAAGGGAAACTTTGCATAAGTCTGTGCTTGTATCACAGTCTCCTTTCCTTGTTCTGTATTATCACTGCTATTGCTTTACGCAGAAAATGGAAGTTTTTGTCATTTAGAGGTTTCACTTTACATCCTTGTCTTCTGGTAGGTATTTCTCATTGCAGTTGCTATGGGCTGTCTTGTTAGCTCAGTTCACAATGAAAATATACCTCAGGGTGACAGCACTAAGCAGGGATTGTGGCTCTTAGGATGTGACTCCATGGTTTTAGAATTCACCAGTTACACTACCAGAGAGCAGTGCAGTCAGAGTGGGATAATTTGCAAATGCAAATGAGTTAGAAGGAGTACTTATTCCTTTTGAGAGACCTTCTCGATAATATTTTTCATTTTATTTAATAGAAGAAAAAGTATTACTAAGTCATTACTTTCCTTTAAGAAGAAAATACTTATTTTGTGCAGCATTTACTTGCCAAGTTGCAGTAGATCTTCCAGAGCTGTTAACTTTGGTGTGAACTTCATTGGGTTGCTGGTAGGAGAGTACACCCAACTTTCTCTTTCCAGGGCCTAGCTTAGCAGTTCTTTTACATTTTGTAGTGGATTAGGCTCAGATTTGATCCAAGAATTATGGGCTCAAGGATCAGGCCTTTCAGTACAGACAGGAAATTGTTGTGTGCCCCACCCTGATCACTCTTGCCTGATGGAGGAAGCAAAATGGAGGCAAAGCAGGGCTCAGTATACTATCTCTGATGGATGAATTTTACCTAGCTCTTTGCTCCAGTGGAGAACCTTTTGCACCCAAAGGGGAGACCAGAGGGAAAAGCTGTGGATTTCCTTCCTCCCCTCCCTATGCACTAGCCAGCTGGACTGGCTGGAGGGCACATGCTGTGCCCAGGGAGTGTGTGACTGGAGGCTGTATCCATGGGGCCAGTGGAGAGCCAGTGGGGCCCAGTTGTGGGAGATGCAGTGGGATGAAGGATTTTGTATGGCACTTTACTCGTAGCGCTGCCTCATTCCTACAATGAGCCATTGATAAGCACTGACCTGATTAAAGGGCTGCTGCTCACAGGAGGCTAGGGTGCAGCCTGGGCCTCTGGCAGGGGCTGCTGGGCTGCCCAGAATTCATCTTTCGGAATGGGTGGCCAGACTGAGGAGGGGGAGACCAGAACTCATTGGAGTGTCTTGTCCAGAGGAAGGTGTCATATTGTGATTTGTTGAGGTCCATGATGCTTTTCCCTGAAGGGACTTGGCAGTTTTATTGATAAAGGACTGTACATAAGTAACCCTTATTATATATATTATTAGGCATGTCCTGATTTGTTAATAATTTATGATCTGGGTAGTACAGAAATGCTGGTGCTGTTAAAGCATTTCCACATGGATCCTCAATCTCTGCAGGCCCCTTGCTTGATTTTTACTTTAATTGCAATTACAGGCATTTTGGTTTTTTCTATTTGGTTCTGGGGTTTTTTTAAATTTACTTGGTGATCCCACTGCAGGTGCCTGTTGTGCCTTCCCGTTTGGTCAGGGACAGCTGGGTACTCAGCCTGGTGCAAACAGGATCGATGTTCCCTCTGTAGGGCCAGGTGTTACCTATGGGAGGGTGTTACCCCACGTAAGGCAATCTTTTGAGTGGCAGCAGCATTAGCCCCGGGAGAAGCCTGTTCCTTGTGCCTTTCACCTCTGGAGGGAAGGTATCAGTGTGGTGGGAATGGAGGCAGTGGTGCTTCTACAATTCCTGCACCAGGATTTGCCAGCACAGGAGACAGAATGCTTTTCGCACAGCACAGAACAGGTGTTCTGTAACAGAACAGTTACCCCCTGTTGATAACAGGCTGTGTTTGCATGGATTTAAAACCTGGCTACTTTCATGTGCCACAGCTAGAGAGATTGAAAGAAACATTTTCCTCTGCTGACACACACACAAAAGAAATACTTGGTATCATCAGCATGATCTGTCTGCCTCTCTTCTTTCAGTTTTTCATTTCTATGGAAGTTTCTTTTTCTCTAGAATTCAGTACCTTAAAATTCTGAGCAGATTTGGGAGTTACATCTACCCCAGACCTACCCTATTTATTGCTTTCAGAGTAACCCAGCATGTTTATTCTGTTGAGGGCAATGACATCCATTACCTGCATTAAAATCCAAAGCAGCAGGTAACTTTCTAGATATGCTGTGAAATATAATGCATTGTTTGCTTTTATTAATGTCTCGAGGTGGATTACACAGTAGTTAGAAGGCTGTTCTGCTTGGCAAAAGACTGTAATTTCAAGTGGTTGATCCTGATCAGGCAGTTCAAGTGGCTGCAGCAACTGTCCCTTGGAGCTCTAAATCACATTTGTCACAAGATCTGCCTGCTAGTATTGGCTGCTCTGAGAATTACTCTGACTTCTCAGCACTCCTTCCCTTTGGCTGGATCACAACAGTGAGGGACTTGCCAATCTTCTCTGTTCTTTGTGCCTAATTCTGAAAGACTGGCAGGCTTAATGCTCTGTTTTCTGAAGAGGGCCCAGCTTTACTAAACTGCCTGTCTGTCAGGGATTAATTTAACCTCTAATTACTACATTTTCTTCACAGTTTGCTGCACATGAGCATGTTGTAACAAAAGCACAAAGAAGTATGTCATTTTATTTAGCCACTACTCTGAAATTAATTTAGGTGGTACAGAGTCAGATCTGACACACTTGGTATTAAAATAATTGTGCTGGAATTAGAATTAAAGTACATAATCTTGTTGTTTCTAATGATACAACAGTACTAGTGTAAATTGTGTTGTTAACTCTTTAGTTATGGCCACAGTAATAGAAGCAATATCTACTTACAGAGAAACACTCAAATAAGCATCTTAGCAAAAGTTTCCCCCAAATAATTCATGGTTTCCTCAAAATAATGACATGGTTTCTACTTGATTCCCATCTGACATTTTGGTTTAAGATTATATATTCAAGTGTAGTTTGTTGGTTTTTTCTCAAAAGGTCTGTCAAATTGCAGTAAACAAACATTTATGATGGCTCGAGCTTCTTCCAGCCTGGATAATGATTTTTGATTTTTTTTTTAACATGTGGCATCATGGGAACAGTACAGAAGGCCATATGTCCTCTTGTCCCTGCTCACAGGGACATCAGCAGTGCCACAGCTCATGTTGAGGAGCCTGCTGTCTTGAAGGGAGCGAGTCTGCTCCTGATATGAAACATGGGATGACTTTCTTCTTTTCCAATTCTGTAATATTGACAACAAAAGGTGTCGGTTGATTTTTTTTCACTTTTGGGAAGGTTAGGCTTGGGAAATACAGGCTATCTCCAATTTAGGTAAATGTAGCTAAAATGTAGCTAAAAGTTGTTGGTGTTATATCAGAAATGTGCAGTAGCGGTCTTGTCATCAGCTGTGTTCATTTACTCTGAGCCAGGCTTGTTAAATAGACTTTGAAAATGTAATTTCCCCTGTAAGGTTGGACCTGAAAAATCATACGTATGTACTGATAGTTTCTTTCTAATGGAAACAGAAGATTGGTTGTATATTTTTGTGTTGTGCATTTGAGTTACAAAGCATGGGCCCAACTCAGTAATTTTCCTTCAGTAAAAACTGTAAGTGCAATTGATGAGAAACTTCCCCTAAAGATTCCCCAAGGTCAGGTAGAATACAGTTACAGAGTCACATCTTGTATATCCTTTCTCAAAAGAAGAATTAATGTGACATCATTATCCAGGCTTGTGACAACAGTGACACAGGATTGCCAAAAAGACTAAAGGGAGGAAAGTGATGATTGGTTCTCTTTACAGTAGTAGATCAAATTACTTCTTTGAAATCTTTCTTCACTTTTCTCAATTCCCAAACTGTAGCCAGTTACTGTAATTATTTACTCTAATTACTTCCAACCTACAAGTAAATCAGACCAACTGATGTGAGGGACGAGGTAGTTCATTGAGCTGACAGTCAGGTTTGGAGACACTCTCGCTGATCAGAAGTTCCATAGGATGGTTTGATAGTTCAGTGTAGCAAGTAGGATTTTTTGTGGATATGAGTTTTCATATAGCAAGCCAAGGCTGAGTAATGCTTATTCTAATTTCAAAGTTGTCAACATTTTTTTTCAAAGGGCCTGAATATCTGTATGTATATATGTATTGCTGGAGGAAATTTTTGGAGTAAATGGTTCCTAGGTTCTTACTTGTCCGTTGTAAAATGGCAATGATGGTGCTTTGCCTTTACCTTTACACTAAGTATCCTTAACAAGTTAAATAGTTCATAAATCATCAGTGCTTATTACCAGCTGAGCTCTTTAGGGTCTTTTCAAATAGTTATTAGTTATATTCCATATAATAGAAATTATATTCAAAATAAAGGTGGGTATATTCTACTGGAAGCCCCCCCTCACTGTGCACAACAGTTTTATTTCTTTGCTTTGGCTGTAATGCCAAGTCAGGTGGATTTTTTTTATTTTTTCACCCCAATATGACATTATAGTGTCTTTCTTTTTCCCTGAAACTTAAGAAATACATGTAGGGATAAAGCAAATATTTAAAGAAAAAATGGCATCTACCCTCAGGCATGTATTTTAATGTTTCGTGTTTCATTCTCTGTCACAGGCCTTCATAAGTTTAAGTTTTGAACAGTGGTAAAAAAGTCAATATTTTACAAAGACATTTGTAACAGTTCCAAACACACCAGTAGCTTTGTTCCCCTGCATTAGTATGTAACATTTAGTATGTAAACATTAGCATTAATTTAAGAATAATTCTGTATTGCTCATTTGGGTGGTTATCAGGAAGGATACTGAGTATAATTTCACTTTGCTTGGACTAGTTACTTAAAATCTTACTAAGATTTTCACAAACGCAAATTTATATAAGGAAATAATTTCTGAATGTATTTGATACTTCAGTAGATCTTGCTGATGGTCAGGTACTTTTAAGGACTTCACTTTTTCTGTTACTTTAACTTACTTCATTTCTTAATTAATTGTGTTGATTTAAATAAATTCACTCATAGAAAAGCTCAAGTTTATACAATCTTCTAGTCAGAAATACAGGCAAAAGGTTTTGATCTCTGACTGTCAAATGATGACTCATTAAAAAAAATTTTTGTTTCTCCCTTTTCAAAGGGTTACTCACTACCAAGCAGTAAATATCTAGTTTTGATGCTACTGCATTGAAATGCTTGACATTGTTGGTATATTAAGTCCAAAGCCTGTAAGACTGTTCACAGGCTTCATGGGTTTTTGTTTGTTTGTTTTCATCAATTAAAGAAACCCATTGGGAGATTTTCTTCAAGCTTTACCCTGTGAATTTGAGTACAAACTTTGTTTGGATTTTAATAACAGAGGACCTTGACCATACTTTAAGCAGTAGGTCATTCAAATTATTTTTAAAAGCACATGACCAAGCAAGCACTAATTTCTTTCCAATTTTGCATTGGGTAACATTAGACAAGGACACTGGAATTCGTCTAAATAAAAAAAAAATTCTTTGTCTTCCACATCAAGGGTTGTATGCTAAGCATTTTCTAATACTGTATTGCATAAAGCTGAAAATAAATTGTACTGAAGAGAGACACATAAAATCCAGCCCAAGGCATGCCCTTTTTCTCCATTTCCATATTAATCTTGACTCTCTGAGCCAATTCTTCTGACTGCAATAATTCCTAAAAGATTCTATATAAATCATCATATCTCTCCATGCAATTTTTTAACCTCCAACAATATAACAAACTGCTCACTCTGCTTTCTGAAGTAACACAAGCTTCTCTTTTGTCTTCCTGTTCTTACCTATTCTACACATTTGATGGAAGGGCACAGAGGCATGATTGAATCTTCCATCTCATTTCCTCTTCTTAGGTATGGATTGATTGGTTTGAATTTACATAGCATTGGAAGGATGTTTTCTTGGTTGCATCAACACTTGTGTTTGACTTGAAGCAGAATGAGAGTGCATTTGAGCTTTTCAGTACTTATGAGACATGAATCTTGGTCCCTGATCCCAGGAAGTAGATCAAATCTACTTTCGTCAAATAACTTCCCATGTCAGTTAAAGTTCAATATTCTTGAATTCCAGAGATGTAAGATAAGTTGAATCCAAAGTTTAGGGCAAGTGTGAAGGATGTAAAAGAAAATGTGGATGTTTCTTCTGATGCTGCTCTCCCCTCTACTTCACAGGGCTCCCACCATCTGTCAGCTGTAACAGAGTGATTTGATTACTTTGTAGTGTTAAGCTAAAAGAATAAATCTGAGCACCTTGGGAATGGGGAGCCAATCCAACAATTGAACCCAAACAAGTTAATAAACATGAAGCATTTCTGCTCAGTGCTGCTGTAGAAATGCTAGTTCCAGAAATGCTTGGGGCAGCTGTGGTGAAGGCCCAGTCAATTAGTGTAAGTACATCCCCTATACACACCACCATTAACTGCATGCTGGGGGCTGAGCTCTCTGTTTTGAAAGAGAAGCATGCATTTTCTGTTGGTTATAAATTATGAAGATGTTGAATGTCACAGGATGACTGTTCATTGCTTACCACCTCACTTCCCATTCTCTCTACATGCCTAGAAAAAGCTCGACTAAGGGAATCTGAATTGCCCTTTCTTTAAAATCACATTTGCCTTACACATTATCTATGAATTTCTACCTTCCCCTTGTCAGTTCTTCTCTCCCCCAGCTCAGCATCCCACAAATTAGCCAGAAATAGAGCATTTCGGTGACTGTCTACAGAGGTGGTTTGAAATCTAAATTGTCGCCCTGGAAATTGAAGCCTTCTGATAATGTTTTCATAGTTTTAGTTGCTTTCTCATGAAAGTAACATAAACATAAGTTGTTTATCACATTCCTTCTAAGAAATGTCTTTTGATGTACGTTTTTTATGACCAGTGTGTTTGGGAAGGAGGTAACTTGATTATCCAATCCCTGGTCATTGTAGAGAATCTATAAATACTGGAGTCAGAGAATAAAGGCGCTGTTTTTTGTTCTGACACTGTTCGTGTGTTCGTGTGAATCATTTTGTGTCCTCTAGCGACACTAAATGACACCCTCAGACTGGTTTCTGATACCCACATGCAATGCTAGGTACAGTCTAGAGTCATTTGGAAGACTGTGTACATAGATATACTGTGAGCTACAGCAACAGTGTCAAGTGTTGTTGAGTAAGAAAATCCGTGCTCCTTGTCTGCATGGAACTGACTGCGGATGTGGGTACTTCTGCAGATAAGACCTGGATTACTTACAAGGAACCTTATATAGCCTGTTGCTTTAATTTTATCATATCTAAGAATGGCAGTAATAGCAAACTAGCCAGGAAATGACCAATTCTGGCTGCCCACAAGATCTCCCTGTGGAGCATCTACATGTATGTTATTTCAGGGTATTCAATGGCCATCTAGTCCAGCAAACATCCATTTGTTGATGTTCGTGCCTGGAACAGAAACAGCTACAGCCGTTTGTACAAGAATGGCAGAAAATGTGCCACTGAGTGCTTTGCCCATCTGCTCCTCAAACTGTAGCAAAGCAAACTGTTAAACTTTGCACAGAGCTTAGGGCTTGATTAACTTAAATTACCATCCTGTGGTATGTGTTTGCAATGCTGAGGGGATTAGGTGGAATGTATTTTCAAGAAATACATATTCATTATTCAGAAGGGTTATGCAATAACATCCAGCAGCCATTTCCTTTTTGAGCATAGCTGTGTCAGTAGTATAGCTTGTTTGTTTGTGCATTCATCCAGCTGGATCCTGGTGAGGAGACAGACTGGCACAGCCAGCACCAGCGGAGCTGCTTTGCGGCACTGGCTGGCCTGGCTTTGCAAGCTGGTGCTGTTGCAGCCACACATGGAGGACCAGAGACCTGGGGGTGTAGAGGTGAAGAGATCCAAAGTACGAGGAGGCAATGGTAGGGGAGAGAGCTGGGATGGGCTGGGATATGCTGGGACCAAAGGGAGGGCAAAGCCAAGGAGACAGGAGAACTAAGAAAACTGAGCAAGTGACTGGGAAATGATGAAGACACAGCAGGTTCAGAACTGCCTCAGTAAGGCTGGAATCTCTCATACACCTGGTTCACAAGGTCCAGCAATTCCTATGACTTCCATTCAAGCTGTAAATGCTTCCTGTGTGCACACTTGTCCTGTGCTCCTTGGACACTGACTTCCAGGCACTGCTTTTCTTTATTTCTGTTGTCTCTTTTAAGTTTGCAAGACTTGTTTTTCCCTTGTACTCTTCCTTTCATGCCTTTGTTGAGGTTCTGTGGGTCTGCTTCTGGGGTCTCACCTGGTGTCACCTTTCCAGAGGCAGGCAGAGCTGTGTCAGGGAGCAGCACAGTGCCAGGGCTGTGTGCTCCCCATGATCACAGGAATGGCTTGATTTGGTTTGTTTTGTCAGAAGGATTTTCCTTGGTACAGTGCTGGGGCAGCCCAGGTATCTCACAGCTGGCTGAAGCACATCCCTGTGCAGCATTGGGATGTTCCCCTTGGATGTGAGCTGGTGCTAACAGTGGGGCAAAAGTCAAGGTATGACTACCCTGCTGTCCTTAGTTTTTGAATTCGCTGGTTCAGACAGAAACAGTGAGGTCAGCTTTCATCTGGCCAACCTGCAGTTCAGTGTCAGCAGGACAACAGTGGCTGTGTGAGCCAAGTTAGAGCTGCAGAAGTTGCTTAAGACATTAAGTGAATAATCTGGCACTTGACCCATATGCAATAGCAGAAGTACCCAGAGCAGCACAGCCAGCCTGCCCCAGGCCGGCTTTCCCTGGGACAGACTTTCCTGGGACAGCCTCAGGGGCATGTCTGGATGAGACCAGTGCACCTTGCTGTGCACCAGGAAGCTAGTTTAGATCTAGCTCATCTGAGCTTCTAATTAAACATCTTTCCAAATCTTCTTCAACAGCAATTTGGGATCTTAAGGTGGCCTTGAATTTTGTGAACCAAAGACAGTAATGTTCTCTTTTACAGCTGTTTCTGAAGCATTGTAGCTTCCCTGAAGTAAGAAGACATAATTCAGTGTTTATAAAGGCAGACCAGAAAGTAAAAGACTCTTTGGTTCTCTCTGAGAGCTTTTTTCAAATGTAGAAAGAATGAGTCATTCGACATTTCATTACTGAATAGGAGCTGATTTACAAGTGCATATGCCCTGAGATGAATGTCGGTGGATGAACACCAATAGTTTCCTCCATGACCATGCTGTAAATGGGCTTCAGCCAGTTTGATGTAATTAATTCTGGGACACTGTGCTGTCTTTTGAAATGGAAGCATCATCCTTCTTATGATCTTCTGAATGCTAGAAAGCCAATTAACATGGGAATTCCTGATTAGCTTTAATTCAGCTCTACTACTCCAAGAAAACATAGTTCCTGAATTTCACAAAGAAAGCCTCTAAAACCATGGATCCAAATCAGTGTACTGAAGATTCTGTTGGTAGGTGTGGTAGGTATGATTAATACTTACTTGATGTCTTTCATCTTCCAAGTACTTTACACAGAATAAGCATTTAATCTTCTCAAAAGATGTATGAGTTAGGTTAAGTAAGTTTTACTCCCTCAGCTTTATTAATAAAGGCAGAAAAACAAGAAGCAAAGAGATTAAAGTAGTTGTGTCATGGTTTTAAAGAAGGCCAGCACTGAAACTGAGTAATGTCAGGTTTCTATTTCTGAGTCCAGACTATAGTCTCTTCTTGGTAAGAAAAATCAGCAGGACAGACTTTGGAATAAGAACATCATAAGAACTCAGTGAAGCATCACTTAGACTGATGCGCTGCTAGTCTGTTCTCCTCCCTCCTCCCTTACAGAGGCATTCCTACAGGTTGCCACTTGAGTTGCAAAGCATCCATGGATCTTTCCTTAGACTGATATAATGGCCCAGTTTAGTCACTGGTCTGGTTGGACCACTGAGAAATAAGTGTGTGTTGAGATTTCTGGAATAAAAGAGTCTCTGCTGAAGTGAATATGATGAGATGCATATATGATTTTAATCAATTCAATGGCTTACTGCATTAGAAAGTGCTTAAATTACATGGTTGAATTTTAAGCAGGCAAGTTATCTCATTAATTTGAAAAATTTTTGTTTGCCTTTGGTTTGGATAGGGCTACTCACAGAGCTCTATTTAAGTATACACTAAAGTTTATTGCCAAATCAGGGGTGGTTTGCAGCAAATGTCACCCTGAATTGAAGACTGGCAGGGAACCTGTTGAGGGCCCAAAGATAGTTTTTGGCTTAAAGAGCTTCCTATTAAAATGAGTCAGTGGACAAAGCTTAAAACATCTGAGAAAGTTCTTGTCTGAGAAGGCATCTGATCTTTTGAAAGAGAAGCCTACTTGGTAGATGCATAGGGGTTGTGTGCATCCTCAATCTGGTTGTGCAACTGGTTGACTGTAATGGAAACTGACCTGGGAGGCTCCCCTGGGAGTCTTCCTCCTTCAGTGTGGGGAAAAGCAATTGCCTTTTAGTTCCTCCAATCTTACCTTAAAGATGAAAGAGAAGATGCCTTTGCCTGAAACTGAAATCCACTTGGAGATGGTGGCTGTAGAAGCCACTTCATGTTGTCTAGATTTGACTGTAAATTGAGCCTCCTGTTTCACATGGAGTAATGATTTTAATGCTGCAGTGAGGAATCACTGGGTGAGAGAAGGGAGGCAGCAGAGAAAAGCAGTGCAGCCACGCTCCCCTTGTAAGGCCATGGTTCAAAATGCTTAATTAGTTGTTTCAAACCAATGGCTCATCTCCTTTGTGGCAGGAATGATGTATCAGTAAAAGCTGACCAAATTGATGTAGCAAATCAATTCTATGGTAATCTGTTTATTTAAACTTTGGTACCTAAACTTAAAAGCTCTTCTCAAGTGTACCTGCACTGCTGTTTATTAGCCTGTATTCTTTTATGCTCTTGCTTGGAGGTTTGTGCTGCAGATAGCAAAATGGCCAGGACATGCAACTTGAAGCTGCTTCCAAATGTAATTCAAGCAGGTCCGCAATAATAGCACTAAAAGGAGAGCTATTTAGCAGCATTATTAATGGGAAAAAAGTTAAGGCAGGATTATGAAAAAGTAAATTTTTATTAAGAGTGGAGAAGCTAGAAGAATGGACTGATTACCCTGAGTCCTCTGGGCCCTCGAGCAATCAATTTCCCTTTCTAGTATTCAGTTACTTGCTAATTGTATTGATTTTTATCAAATATGTGTACAAATCAATTTTATATTTTAGTGCTATTAAAAGCTTCCTTCCTTCCTTGCAGGCAGTGTTGCTCTGATCATTCTCATTGTCTTCCTTTATTTTAATGCTTTTATCCTAATGCATATTTTCATTATGACATGCATGTTTTTCTTTAGGACATTGAACTAGGTTTGGATTTTACCTTGATGCTCGGGGTGTTGAGCAAATAGGCATCAATCAGTCCAAAACTCTGTGAAGTCAGTGGAACTGCCTGCTTAAGGAAAAATTGTAGGAAAGGTATGTGTGGTGTCATAAAATGGGTGGGTGCAAGTGACCACACAGTGTGAGCCTCTGAAGAACAGGAAGTACGGCTGCCACAGGATGGGAATTGTCCTGCAGAAAGCTTGTATTGAGAAACAGAGGGGATAAATGCTGAGCATAATGCACTCTTACTGAGTAAAGGGGGAAATGAAATCAGGGTGAGAAAAATGAAACTCCTGTTTTATTAGGATGACCCCCATTGCTGCTGCAAACCAAGTCACTTAGGCACCTCAAGTAAAGTGGATACTGGAGAAATCTCTGAGCAGAGTGAATCTGTTGAGCTCTGAAGAAAAAAAAAAACAACAGCATTCTCCATTTGTGTTTGTTTATGCCCATGGAGATTCAGATTATTTTGATCGTCAAAGGTACCTGGTTTCTGAGACAGAACACACTTGTGAGCCACACAGTTTGGGTTTGGGGAGAATCTTTTTGGCTGTGTGTGAGCCTGAGAAATGGACTCCCATAATTTAAATGTTTGGTGTATGTACAGCACTGCCAGAGATGGTGGGGAGACTTTGGACTTTAAAGGTGTGAGCAATAGTCACAGAACAAAGGGAGTTAACACTCTGCTATTCCAGTTGCCTCTGACTTAATATTAAAAATGGAGAGTTTATGGTGGTGTGTTTTCCACTCTTATGCCCAGGCACTTAAACAAAATACTTTTATACTTTTCTTCAGGAAGGAAGAGTTGCATTAGCAATTATTTGGGTATATACACATGTGGTAAAAATGTACCTTACATTAAATAGTCTAAAACAGTGGTACATAGAGCATTTTTTATTTTATGTGGATCACTTTGGTCTTTTTGATTGCTCTTCTCCCTGGTTCCACTAATGTTTTTTCATCTCACAGCAAACCCATTTGGGAAAACAAAAGCCATGGCTTTCTCAGCCTCTCCTCCCTACCAGTTGCTGGTCCAAAAGGCAGAGGTGCTGTGGTATAGAAAGACAGACCCAAGCTCTCCTGCCTCATCCAATGGCACAAAAGGACTGGGGTTCTGGTTCCCCATGACCCCCAGACAACAGCTCATTGGGGAGTAGGCATCCTTTGTGCCCCACGACACGATTTTGCTGCACTCCCCAAATGCCACAGTGGCTTTTCTTGCCACTTTGGGGTGCTTGATATATATATATATTCAGATCCAGTGTAGGTACTGCAACCACCATCATCAGTATAGTGTTTTAGAAGCTGGTTAGGAGAAACCAGTCTTCTTGTCCTTTGATCTTGAGCACAGTGAGTCCCTCCCTGTATTCCCAGCTCGAGTGGAGGACAGATCCTGCGTGCATGCACAGCCCCCTGACTGAGGAGCTGGCAGCTCCACGTCCGAAGGGCCAGGGCTCTGTGGGAGAAGAGCCACTGTGGTGCTACTGGCTCTGGCACCACTTGGCTCACCGGGAACACATTTTTGTCATTAGGTTTATACAACACCTATTGTACGAGAAATCACAGACTGGATAAACTGTGTGAGAGGTCATTATAACACAGAGAAGATAAATGTACTGGTTCTGCTGGAGGCTGTCCTCAGGCTGTTTGTTATGTGTCTCTAACACTGTCACTACATCACACACTTCCTCGATCTCTGTATTACCCTACAAGCCTGCCTAATGGGATCCTCTGTTGCTGATTCCAGATTACCCTGACCTACTTCTTTCTTGTGTCCCAGCAAGCTGTCAGGAGCTATCAGAGCACTGGGAGCTGAAATAAACACTCACTGAGGGGAAAAGCAAGGCTGTCTCTGGTGAATTTAATTAGCTTTGTTTAACTGGCTTGTTTGCTTTGTAAATCACATCATTTTTAGTCAAATTTAAGGGATAAAAAAATCTGTAATTAAAATCAAATGATGCACGACCTTATTAAAAGTCAAGGGTTTTAGATGTTCTGTACAAAAAGTCATTTAGTTTGTAACAGATTTGCAGTTATATAAAATATCTGAATATTTTAGGGAGAAGAAGAATGAAACTGAAATTCTTTTTGGTTTTGGAATCTTTCTATAGACTGGAAGGAGATTTGGGCTTTTTGAATCATTATCTTTACCTTTTCCAGAATATAGTTAAAAAAAAAAAATTGCTTTGGTCTTTTTGCCAGCATTGCACACTTGCTGCATGAAATTTTAGAATCCAAATAAAGATACTTACTGTTTCTTTCTTCCCTATGGCCTAAGCATCCATGTATTATGCATAGTTTGAATCCTTGCTGTTGTGTGAAGCCATGGTTTAAATCCTGGCTTCCCTTTGCATGTCTGTTGCATTTTGAGTGTTGGAAGAGAAGTCATTGTAATAATTTTGACTCTGCCAGACAAATGAAGCACTGACTTGGCAAGTCGTCACTGGGTTGAATTTGAAAGTGCTTAGAGTGTTTTTATCAGACAATACATTTTGTCTTTCAGGTGCTTTACTCTATTTCAGTATGACACATACTTCTAATAAGTGATGTCCTTGCTCTTATCAGTGTAGGGTCTAATCCTCTTGCTGTTGAAAATTATAAAAGCCCTATGAATTCATAATATGTCTTATCAAAATCTGGCTCAAGTATAAAATGTCTGGCCCCAACTTCTGATTCTTCTTCAGAAATACTTTTCTGCCTTGCATCATGCATGCATATTGATAGAGTCTCTTGAACACATGGCTTGTAGAGATACCTTCATCCTTGTGCTGAGCTGCAGCATGGACAGAAAAGGATTAAAGGACCACTGAGAAATAAATGGGTATGCATGAACTTGCAGTGTGAGAAACAGTAAAATATGGGATAAAACTACTATCCGAGAGTATGAGAGGAATTTAAAATCTTTTTCATAAAGGCGCAGAACTTCTTTGAGTCTTTTGAAGAGGATGTAAGATTGGCTAACCAGTAGTACTACTCGTGGTAGTAATCTCATTGAGGAGTATAATTAGCAGCCTGACTGCTCAATGACTTCTGAGTAACTTACTAACTTAAGGATCACTGTGAAGTTTCAGGGAAGGAAAAGAGAAATGTTCTTTTCTCAGTGGGAGTTTTGGAGTTCCCTTGGCCCCACTGGAATGCATGATGCTGGAAGCTATCTGCTGTGCCAGGAGCGGAAGTTGTATGGAAGTCTTACAAAAAGATACACAGAAGGAGACTTCAGTGGCTTGACAAAATTGAATTGAAACAAGAATATCCAGGTAAGGGGGTAACCAAGCACCAAGTGGTTCAAGTAAAGTTTGTGGTCTTTCAACAGTAGGTAATGAGACAAGGAAAGTTGAGACATCCCAGTTACCTGTCAATATCTTCAATTACTCGAGTGAACACAGAACAGAAAATTTCAGGTGTTATAACTTCAAAAACTCTGCTCGCATTCTACAGCTTTACCAGATCCTGTATATATCTCTTGTGGATTGAGGTCTTAATATTTTTGGCATCTGTAGCTGAGATGTGTAGAGTGGGAGGAATACAAGTACTGCTCCTAGGTTATTGCTCCAGAGAAAGTGGCTGAGGTGCATATTGTGGACCTTTTATCACAGACATTGAAGCAGGCTTGTTTTATAATCTGATCCAGTGGGAACAGCAAGAAAAATTTATAGTTTTGACACCCTCTCGAGAGGAGAGTGGTAGAGCAGGGAGGCTAAAGCTAAATACTAAATGCTAATGAGCTAAATGCTCATTTGGACCCATTAGCTGCTGAGTGTTGCTCACTGCAGCTGGGAGCTGGGTGTGAGGACAAGGAGACCTCAGCACTGTGGGAAAGTGGAAATTTAGTGTGTTTAGCAACAAACGTGATTAATAGCTGTGTGCTTGTCATCTCTGCGATAGCACCATCATCCATCCATTCATCTCCACAGCTGCGGGAGGAGGGGAGCAGGAGAGGGACTCTGTGCTCGGGGTGGAGGGGATGTGTGCTCTTTGCAGAAATCAGGAACTGAGAAAGGGACCTGTCCTGGCACCTCCCTTTGCACTGGAAAAAACTTCTAGAAAACTGCCTGGCATGTTCTGGGAACCACTGTAATCTGAATAATAAACATTTAATTCCAAGCTCCTCATATCTGGCTGTGGTTCTATTCAATGATGTTTAGCTTAGAGGACACAAAAAGGGACAAATGTTCATAAGACTTGAGTCGTTTAACTTAACTTATAAATCAGCCTCCTCCTACCCACTATTGACAGATCAAGAGAACCGATGAGGCATGTTTAATTACACACGCCTCGGTTTACAATTTGTCTGCAGAGGGATTTTTTTTGTTCTTTTTTTTTTTTTATTCCTCATATCACAAGGTAAAATTTGGTCCTGCAAGAGGTCTTACTGAATGTAAGATAAGCAGGGCTGCAGTGGTTTTTTTTTCCCTTTTTAAATGTACATGGAATATCCTCTAGGTCAAATGCTTTAATCTGGTGCTCTAATGTGACATGGTTTAGCAATCTTTCTGCTCCCCTTCTGCTTGTAATAAGTGACAAAAATATGGCTTCTTGCTTGGTAAATGGGTTAACAGTATTCACAAGGCAGGTAATAGAAATCCATATTAATGGGTGGAAATTTGGTCTTGATGCCAGGCAGGAGAGTCTAATGAAAATATTATTGTTTTAGCTTCCAGCTCCTTTGGAAACTGCAAGGTAAATGCCCATATTATATTCTTATTACCTGTTTATCACACTATATAGCTGAGTGGCTATTTATTAAATTACATTCGTATTTAATGCCTGTTTGTATACTTTTCACTGAATGTGTTCTCAAAGGAAATTCTCTGTAAGTGTTTAAGAAATGTGCAACTGTTTTCCCATTCTCTTTTCGTAAAGTAAGCCCATTGTTGCCAACTGTCAATATACAATTGGCTTGGAAATTAAATTGTTTCCTGCTAAGCTGTAAGAACTAGCTAATCCTGCTCTATTTAATTTAGGAAATAAATATTTAAAAATCTGGAAAACACAAGGTATTTTTGGGTAGTGTTGATTCTATTTTAGTCTTTGAAAATACCCAAGATCCCAAGAGTTGGGCTTACCTATTTTCAGCTTTAATTTAGCATTAAATTGCTTCATCAGGGATTTTATATATGATCTTCTGCATGTTTGTGATTCTTTTGAGAATATTTAAAATAGTACTGAATATCATCAAAGATAAGAAATTCGAAGCCTGTTTATTAATACACCTACTTATCATGCTTCTCCAGTTTTACACTCTTACTTTCTTCTTAAGCAGCACATTCAATTAATTCCATCTAGATTAAAAGGAAAAAGAAAAAAATGGAAGAAGACTAAAAGAATAAAAAAACTAAAGACAAAACCCCAGCACAGCTCAAGTATTCCCACATAGCTTTGACCTGGAGAGTGCTGGCATCTCAAGGGCTTTTCTGTACATACTGAGAGGCAAAAAAAAGGGAAGGTGGGCTTGCATGTTCTTCCATCATATTATTTCCAGTTCATCCCTCTTGTGACTATGCAGCACTGTGGGGTGATGCAGTCACAGTGAGTCAGGTGAGGACCAGGGCTGATAGCCAAGGGCTCCTGTTTTTCTGTATACCTTGTCCAGCAGAGTCAGACCACTTCCTTCCTGACCAGCATCCTGCACTCATAGAGCTTGAAAGAGAGATGCCCAGCTGGAAGTCTGTGCCAGTTTATTTAAGCAATCCCAAACAGGACATTTGACTCTCATTCTTACACTGAGAAATAGCTGTAATGTGTAGAAATCTGAAGACCTTATTCTTTCCCTTCACCAAGTTGTTTGCAGATGCCTCAGAAATACCTGGGGCTTGGTGCAGGCAGCTCCTGTGCTCACACTCAGCAGCTCTCACAGGCACCCTGGTCAGGCATGAAACAGCCCAGGTGAAATGCAGGGGTCCCTACCCGTGAAATCCTGCTAGGGGATCAGGCTGTAAGGTCTGGACTTAGAAGAAGGCCAAGTGGTTTTCTATTCAAAGGCTTTTATAGCTCTTGTCTGCTTGAAGTTTAATTTCAGTGGAATATTGTATTGATCCATCAATGCAATCTGTTAAATACTGCTATTTAAACCACTCTGGCTTATTTATATTAAGGATAAATAAATAACCCAGAGCTGCTGTGCACATTGCAGCTCTCTGCAGTGTGGGCAATAATGCAAACACTCACTTCTGCAACAAGCAAGTTAATCACTTTTCATTTTTATTAAAATTTTGCTGCCACTACCCTTTAAAGACTTAATCTTTGTCATTAGTGGGTTCTAACAATGCCCAGTGAACATACTTTCAAGTTAGAGAGACTGAAAAAAACTATATAAAAATACCATATTATGCTTCATTTAGTACTAATTTACATTATTAATGTAAGAAAACAATTCAGAAAACAGTTGTAATCATGCTACCATTTTTTTATTTTTTTTTTTAATGGTGGGGAGAGAAACAAGAAATCAGTCTTCTGGAGTATGTGGAGCATATGAGCAAGTAGCAGTTCAAGCAAATTTTAGCAGGTTTATTGTGTTTTGACATTTTAGGCATCTTGGATCAGCAAATATTAATGTTTTAAGAGCCATTGCAAGGGCTTCCTTAGGTTTTGTACATATATATATAAATATATATAGACTAAGAAGTTTATATATATGAGTGTATGTATATATAGAGATGTAGAGAAACTCCTGTTGAGCATTTTAGTTGTCAGGGGAATAAGCTCTTCAAACTGTTTTTCTTCCAGTTTTAATAATCTTAAGTCCCGTTTCAGTACTTGCAGCTTTGTTTTACCTTTATGTTCACTCAGTTTGATGAAGACTCTGTGGGCTAATTAGTTTCATTTCTGCTAATGGCTGATATCTGATAGTTTTTGTTCTTTTGGCTTCTCAAATCTTGATTAATGCTCTGGTGTGTTTGCCGTAAGCACTGCAGGAAATGGTTGTTTGCTCTTCTGTATCCCAGTAACACATATTGCAGCACTTGACCAGTTCCCCATTTTGTGAAACCTTTAAAATATGACTCCTTCTGAGTCAGGATTTCATAAATCATATTGATAGAAAAGTTTTATTCAATCCTTTTTCATGTAATGTGAGAGTACAACAGAATTTATAGCATTGGAACTCATCTGAGAAACACCCATAGTGACACTAATATTTTCTGATCTGCCTTAATTTCTTTTCTTATTCCAGACATCTGTAAATGACTGTGTTAATTTTTTGTTTAATGTTCTTTAAGATGAAATTTTGCCGATTGGTGTTTGGGCAAGTCTTTAATAATATTTTTTTTTTTTTTTTGATTTGTTATCTTACTCTTCAACAATTTGAGCATATTTGAGTTATTTTGAGTTTGGATTCTGTCCTTGGAAGTCAACACAAAGTGCTTAGCATGAGGCAGAGCTCTTGTAGATCCTACAGTAACGTGAAAGCAGCTTGTGGCACTGCAAACAACAGCAAAACCACTTACAGGTTTAATATGTTTGGATAGGAAATGCCCAAGAAAATGCATTTCTGAGCCCTGTGTTGTTTGTTAAGTCATACTGATGCACAGCCAAGGGCCTGAGGAAAAGTTCAGGAATGGCAGAGAGCAAGGGAGGAACTCATTGGTGGAGTATTTCTATGGAGAGAGTTTGTGGGCTGTTTATTGATTGCTCAGGTCATTGGTGAAAGGTCAACAGCTCTGCTGTGTCGGCAGATAAAGACAGAAGAATGGCATGTTGAGGTCACATTGGAAAGGAATTCAGGCACGCTAAAGAACATTTTAAACCTTTATTTACTCAAAAAGGGTTGTGAGGTACTGAGCTTGCACATTTATGACCCTTCAGTGTAAGATTAAGAAACCTTATTCTCAGCTTTCACTGGGAGTTTTCCCCTTCACTTTACAATCTGCTTTTAAAGTTGAACCATTTAAAATTCATTGCTTAATTCCTTGCTCCTGGTTTTGTGTCTGGCAAAGATTAGAAAAATATTTCCTTGTGCAAAGAAACACTGGTAATTTTTTCTGAACAACCAAATTTTAATTCAATTATGCCCTATATATTTTTTTCCTCAAAGTGACTGTACAGTGCTGAGCCCTGTTTGTGTTTATTTCTATTGTGTTTTGCTTTTACCCTTCATGAAGGTAACTATTTCATGGCAGGGCTGAGATTTAACACATCTGAAAGGTGAGCTGTTCAGGGTAGAATTTAAATCAGGAGGACTCAGGTCTTGTCTGAACAAGGTAGTAACACTGCTCATCAGCTGGTGTGTGCTGGAATTTAGACAGGCAGAGTGAAAACAATCCTTGTTTTCAATTTTATTTACCTCCATTAGGAGCCAATTTAAATGAAAGCTAATAGGCCATTATTGCACTTTAGAAAAAGGGTTCTTATACAAACACTTAAGTTCTGGTTTTAAGTAATCCAGTGCAGATTTGTTTTTTAGTAAGCTGGAAGTAGATGGGGAGCTGTTTTCCAGATTTGGGGACCAAAACCCCTGTCAATAAGCATGGTATTCTCTCTAATGCAAAGTCCTGGTCCAGACCTTCCCCATCACCAAATTCCCCTTAATCCCTGGAAGTGGTACAGGGAAGTACAGCTGGACACAAAATGAGTGGCAAAGAGCACATTTGTTTCTTTAGTCAAGTTGGGCATAAAGGCAATAAGTGAATAGGATTTATTTGTATAGAAGACATGAGAAAAGGCTTATATGTTGGAAACAGGGTTGCTGTGACTAATGATTTAATATTGTCACTTAGTCTGGGCTTCTAAACTCCAAAATTACAATTTAAAAAAAATCCCAGTATCTTTCTTCAGTGACTCAAAGCTCCTGAGTTTATGATCAGGGTAGATTTTTTTTTAATATTTTAATATTAAAACTAATAAATCCTACCTTTTAAATCTTCCAGGACTGCTCAGGTAGTTTGCTTCCCCCATGCCAAACTTGATGCAAAGCACTATGTAAAGGTAACACTTCTGCTTTTGATGAAGACACTCAGAACTGCTCAGGAGAAGATGCTAAGGAGCATGTCCATGTGCCAGGCCTGTCCCAGCATCCTTGTGCACCCTCTACATCATCACTGCTAACCAGGGCTTCTCCTGTTCAACTTTATAGGTTGAGATGTTCAATGCAGCCATTTCTGTACCTCACAAAGAACAGAGTAAAAAATACATATCTTGCCTATTTTGCAATTATCTCATCTCTGCTATTCCCAGCAGCTCGGATGTGGATGGAAGGTGACTGTGAACCTCCAAACTGCCCATTAGGCTGGGGCCACTACCTGATGTGCCCTGCTCTGGCACTGTCCTAAGAGGACAGAGCAACAGAGAAGCTGCTTCCAGCGGTTTGTGTAAAACAGCTGTAGTGGGGTGTGTATTTTGGGTGAAAGTTTGATAAAATGTAGAGGAAAACTTTTCAGAGGCTAAGCCAAATGTGATGCCCAGCAGAGGATTTTTAGCCTTATTGATGTGTGGCAGTGCTACAATTCCTCATAGGTTTTCTGAATACTAGAGAATTAGACCAGTAATGATTGTAATAAAAAAAAAAAAAAACAAAGTAAAAATAAATCTCTTTTTATTTTTATTTAATAAGAAAAATGGACTCTTGAAGATGAAATGAATACACTGCTATTTGCCTGTAGTTGCTGAATCACATCCTGCTCTATCCAGAAGTAACTACATGTTGGCATCTAAATGGATGTTGAGTCACCTCTGCAATATGAACTGGTGATTTACATTCATACACCAGAAAAGTGTCTCTGTTTAACAGTGGGGAAAAAAAAACCCAACCCAAACTGGTTTTTGCAAGAGAATGTCCCAGAGGAAAAAAATCTCTGGATGGGGTTAAGATTTCTATTGACAACAGACAGGCAAAAGCTTGCCAGGGACCTGCCCCATTGTAGCTGCTGGGAGAAGGTGCAGAGGTGCAAATACCCAGCTCCGGTGTTGGCTAGGAACACATCCAGGAGGCTGCTGCTGGAGCTGCAGGAACTACAGGTCCCTCCTCTTTCTAAATGTATGGTCCCAAAACCTGAAGCAGTGTCTGGGGAGCAGACTCCTACAAATACTGGCAGAGCCATGTACCAGCACTGTGCCCAGAACACTGTGACCGTGTTTTCTGTGTGGGTGCCCTCCCTTTGCAGAAAATCAGCCCTTTGTCTGAACAACTCCTTTCTCCTTTTCTTTTCTTGCTGAAGTTTTCAGTTGGTGACTGGGAAGCGAAGAGGGGAAAGGGTGAAAGCCTGCAAAGATGAAGCAGCTCATGAAAAGAAAGCTGCTGAATAGGCAGGTTGTTTTATCTGGAAGAGTTTTGTGTTCCTGACTCTGTGTTGCAAGGGAAGGTACAGTACAAGCAGTATTCTGGCTCACACACTCCTGCTGTAGCGAGAAGGTCGCTCTTGCTGCTGCTGCTGCTGCTGCTGCTGCTGCTGCTGCTGCTGCTGCTGCTGCTGCTTGCTGCTGCTGATATTTCTGGTTAGCAAGGGCCGTGTTTACACTGCAAGAAATGTGAACATATCTCAAGGATTCTGCAGCTTTGTGTGCCCCTGCAAAGTGGTTTTCCCTATAGCTGCTGACTCCAAAACAGTCCTGTGTTCCCAGCCTATTTGCTTAACAGTCTTGAAATAAACCTGGAAAGCTGAGGATAAAACATCCAAATGAGCTTTAAGAGGAAATGTGGAAGCCCAGGCTTGGAGTGGGGATTCCAAATTACCCTTCATTTGCTGAATCTTCTCCTGCTTCTCTCTTTTCCTGCCAGAAAACTAGGAATAGCTGAGGCTCTGGTCAGCTAGTGGTTGCTTTGGTTGCCCATATAGTCCCAGGCTCCAACACGAGCTGTGATGATAGTCTTCGAAATGGAGAGGCAATGGCCTCTGTATTATTAAAGGTCATCAGGCATCTGGTACAAGCTGGAGGAATTTTGTGTAAGCAAAAGAGCACAAAGGGTGTATAAAATTTAAAGGAAGAAAAAAAGAGGAAAAAAGTTAAAGGAAGAAAAGAAGAGGGGAAAAAAAGATGGTAAACTTTGTGCTTCAGGTTCAACATAGCAGGGAGGGACAAGAGGTGGGATGTGTATGTACAGGTAAAATAATTCTGATTAAAGTCCTGATGATTCAGGGCCCTTGGAAAGAAAATTCCTCCTCTAATGCAACTAATTTGGTTTTTTTGCATCCTGAACTGTGTCAGTGAGACACTGAAACCCTCATCAGTGGAGGGGGATGGAATAGTGCTTCTGGCCTCTTATGTGCTCAAACCGTAATTTAAGAATGGGGGGGTTTAGGGCTGCTGGAAGTTTTCTGGTGTTTCATCTGAGAATAAAGTGCTAATGCATCCCCCCACTGAAAGTTAGGAAGCCAGTGAGCAGGACTCTCCTCAAACGCAATGGCTCTATCTTGCTGTTATGCCACAAAGGAGTGGCTTCCTTAATCTCTGAAATTAATAGAGCAGAGAGGAAATGGCTCTTAAAAAGATGTGTGTCTGCTTCCTTCCTGTGCAAACGCAGGGAGCCTGGGGCACCAAGGCAATGTCATTTCACGTAACTAGAGGGCTCTTCTTATAGAGGACAATTACAGTAAGTCTAGCAAGGCTGGAATTTTTCACTTTTCAGGGTTTTTTTCCCTGCTCTGGTGGTGAGGATTTTTGTTTAAAACCTGGAATATTATTTTGGTGGAAGATGATGCTGTGAGAGTTTGTCCCACATTTTCTTTCTCCAGAGATTTACTGGGGGGGGGGGGGGGGGGGGGGGGCAGGGAAGGGGACAGGGGGCTGTCTGCCTGTTGTTTAGTGACATCAGAGAAACCAGCCTGCTGCCACACTTAGTACAACAGTCTAAATGTGTTTTGAGCTCTTGTCCTAGGAGAATGTCAGTTCAACCAGAATTAACGGAGTGTATTCTAGTAGAACAGCTCCTTTTTCACACTGTGTTAGCCCTTTATAATAGTGTGTTACTCTTGCTGTGAAGCCAAATCAACTGATAAGCAATGCACTAGATTTTCCTGCTTATGGTCAAGGCTGTTCGCTTTATACAAACATTTTTAGCTTTAGAAAAAAGGCCTAGTGCTCACAAAACTAAACTCCACCTAGCCACTGTCAAGTCAGAGCGAGGGAGAGACAAAAACTGGCTTGCCAGGAAGCCTTCAGGATTTTTGGATTGCTTCAGGGAGAAAGATGCGGAGACCAGGAAGAGATGCCATGGCGACCAGGTTGATTTGAGAACAGGGGGATGCTTTCAGGAACTGACTAAGTTGGGCAGGTGATGCTTTGCTCTGCTTTCATTCCTTAACATTTGTTAATAATTTATGTGTGATACTGCCCCAACTCTGCATTTGAAACGAGCAGCATAACATCATCCAGCCATGTTGTGTATCTTGTGCATCTATTAAAGAGAAAGGGTGCGTGGATTGTGTGGGTTTTGAGTCACAATGGGGGAATCTGTAATAAAATGGCTATCTATAAAGTGCAGGACAGTTTGTTCCCTCCAAGCAACATGATGTATTTTACATATGAACAATAGTAAGTTGCTTTGCAGAAAAATGTGGTTTTGATATTAAGATTATCAGTGCTGCCACCCCTTGTCCCTCATTTATTATGGGATTCCGTGCAGCAAAATTGTCAAGTTCTTTGTGCTTTTTCAGCTTTCATTCAGCCACATGATTTGTAATGACTGTGGTGAGCTGGGGAAAGGAGGAAGTTTAAATTTGGGCAGTTGTACATCTATCTGCAGCTAACAAGGCATCTAATTTCTCTGCAAATCTGATACAACTTTACCACAGCAATGGCTGTAAGTTCAAGAATTCTGTAGTATTTTTCAGTATTTTTCTGCACCTTTGCCATTGTCAGTGTTTTAAGTGCCATCTATTTTGAATTTTATTTATCTGAAAGATGAGATGGAGAATTGGCTGGTATCAGTGCTGCTCACCAGTGGTGTGGAAGGCTCAGCAACCTTTGGCTGCCTGACCCCACATTGCCCATGGCTGCTCTAACCAGGTACTGGAACGGAACATTATTCAGTAGGGACTGTATTGCTGCAATGTCCTTTTGCCTTTTCAGGAGCCCTGAGTAGCTACAACCATCTGTCACAACCATCACTTTAGTGCCCTGCACAGAATATACCCCTTCCAAGCATGGCTAAAGCTTAGCTTCAGAGTCCCTGCAGGCTCCTGATGGCAGGGACCAGCCTTTCTCCTGGTTTCAGGCAGGTACCCAGCCCCAACCATTGTGACCTTGTCTGTCTTGCATGGAATTATTGTGCTCCATGCAATGCTGCCTGAGAACAGGCAGCAGCACAGTACAAGGTGGGATGGCAACCGTTTAAAATAGGGGATGGCATAATGAAGTTCTTAGGCTAAATGCCAGTAAAATTAGCATTTAACTTCCCCCTTAGAATTTGCCTATTAATTAGGTATCACTGTCTATATTGGAGTAATTTTTAGAAGTCGCTGCAGCAATATTATCATGACTGAAATACATTTCATGAAATTATATTTTGCATCAAAGTTTTCTCCTGGTGGGGGCTTAGATCATCCAGCCCAGCTGGGAATGGTATTATTTCACTTCTTCTATTATAGACATCTAGACACATACACAGCCCTCGGACTTAAAGAAATGTGTCTTCAAGGTAAAATAATAAGTGTATACCAGACAGTCCACAGGATTAGAAGGCTATTTAAATGAGAAGAAAAAGTGGGAAGCAGAGATGAAAAGGGATGGATTTCTACGCCTTCTAACAATACCCTATTTCACCCTCCAGCTAGGACTTCTCAAACTGGATCAGGGCACTGCACTTTTTCTTCTGAACATATCAACCTATAAAGCCAGGTGTTAGCATCCCAGAGCAGGTTGGATAGATTTCCATTACATCCTTTCTTTGGACATTTTTTTTTTTTTTTTTTTTTTTAATAAATCTTAATGTAGTGCCTTTCATGCATTTTGATATCAAGTTCCACCAACTTGCAAAAAGTTTCACTTCTGGATGTTTCCCCAAAATAGATGTGTAGATGTGGCACTGAACTGTTGCTGTTGGGCTTCCCTCTGCTCCAGGACCTTTCTGAAATCCTGGAAAAGTCTGGGGTCCAGTGTATGCAGGGCTGCCTATTTTGCAATGCCTCCCATTTCCACGTAGTCATTGTCTTTCTTTGGGGGACTCCCATGATGAGGGGTTCCATACAGCAGAGCCCTATGACAGCTCTGCCCATTTGTTTCTTCCTCCTAACCAGTGCAGTTAGAGGGATGCAGGCTCTAGGGTCTTGTGCTATCCACCACAGGAGTACCAGAAGGCAAGCAATTTGCTTTTTAATGACTCCCTCATTATGTTTCACCTTGTCAATATTTCACATTTTTTAAACTTTGCTGATTACAAACATTGTGGGCTATCAAATCAATAATTAGATTGCCTTATTTTAAACACCTGGGTTTTAAATCAGAGCAGCCTGATTCTGTAGCCCAGTGCTGTGTCTGGAGAGCAGCTGGCCTGTATGTGAAAGGCAAAAGATTTGAGGAGAGCATTGCACACAGATTTGCTGTTGTTATGAATGACCTCCAGAACATGCTTAAAATGGTGGGGGGGGAGGGGATCAATCCTGTTTTAGAAATAAAAAATACAGAGATTAAATCTTCATCAGAGGACATAGCATCACCTTGCCTGTCAAGTGAGTATGGTTTTTCCCACACCAAGTGAGTGTTGTAAACCTTACCTTCATTTTATTCCACCTGCCAAATGAGGTGCGGTGTTTTGTTTCACCTAAAGCCTGAGCTCATGGCAGAAGCATTAAATGCAAATTGCACCTTGGATCCCCCTTGGATCACACAGCACAGCTTGTACTGCCATTGATGCTGGGTTTATCTCAATTGTTGTCTAAGGCTTTGGAATTATAAATGTTTGTTTTAAACATGTACTTTCTCTTCCTTGTAGTGCAGTTACTTGTATTGCGCATGGGGTTTGAAAGAAGTCAAATATGGAGAGTACAAAAACAATAAAATCTCTATTCATGTCTAGATGCACAGGTACGCGGAAAGTGAGGGTGAGTGCTGCTGTTGCTGTAAAAGATGTGGAGATCATTTCATCCTCAAAAGAGAAAACTGTGAGTGGATACACAAAGAACTGCCCACTGAAATCAGCAGCAAAGTTTCCAGTTGTTTCACCAGCTAAGTTCCAGTTAGAAAACTGAATACAGATTGTTCTGAGTATAGAATATCCTAAAGACAGATTTCAGACAGGAAGAGCCCAAGTTCTGCTTTTATTTTAAAAAAATATTACTGATGAGCACTGAGATACCCAAACAGAAATATGTTTGATGCAGTGGAGAGCCTGGATCAAATGACATCTGCAGTTGGTGCTGGAATGTGGCAAAATGGGTGCTGGGAGGACACCAGCACAAAGGAACCCCAGAAACAGGTGAGTACAGACAAGGGCAAGGTTTGCTTCTTTGAATTTGCATGAGGAACAAAGGGAAAGTTATGTGCAGATGCATTGGAGAGGGAGGAAAAACATTATTAGATGCTGCATTATTTTGCTTACTGTAAATAGGTTTCTGTTCAGCATGGAAAGACATCAGCTCTTTCTGGGGTTGTTTGCTTTTCTTGTGTGACTGCTTGATGGTTCAGCTTGTTAATGGACCAGGTTTCTATTAAAAGTATTTAGGTGTTTGACAATCATGTGCTTCAGAAGCCAGGAGCTTACTATGTGCTGGTGAAGGTTGCCACTGTTTTCTTATATGGAGATATATATGTAGGGGTAATAGAAATTTCTTCTGGTTCTTGGATTCTCTTAGAGTTAGGTACAGATCATTAGAAAATAGTGGAAATGTACTTGAGGTTAATTTTCCTTCTGTCCTTCCCATTGCATCCATGAGCTTCTGCAAAAAGAAGTTTGGCCTCTTTCAGAAAACTCAAAACTAATCTGGGTCACCATGGCAATGTGAAAGGCATCTAGGAATCCCATAACAGCTCCATTTTGGCATCATGAAATGGGCAGTTCAGAAGAGCCCACAGTTTTCAGAGCTGCTGTGCAAGTGCTGCTCAAAGTGCCCTCGTATCCCAGCCCCATCCCAAAAGGCACCCTGAGCCCTGGGAGTGGGGGCACTTAGTGACAAGCAGAATCTCATCTTGCACAAGTGCTTGGTGAGGAAACCTGGTGACAGCTTCTGGCCAACATGCCATTCTTCCCAGGAGTCCCGTTTTCTTGACAGAGTTGAGGAGTGGGGCCCTGTGCTTTGCCATAGGCCCAGCTTGCTCTCAGGAGCATGGCAAGCTCTTTCCCCGCAGTGCAGTTCCATGTGCCACACTAGAAACTCTGTATTGTAAATGAGCAAAGTTTATTTTCAGGGAGTTGCTCATGTTGACACTTGTGATTTACTCTCTGTCTTCTTAAAGAGCGTATTTGTCTCACATAAACCAGGAAACACTGTGTAAGGCAACACAGGGCTCAGCTGGAGCAGAAACTTCCATAAATCAACAGTCTGCTCCAATGCCACCCCGTTTCTCCCATGTGTTATTTTTGGTGTCTTATTGTATATTAAGAAAAAGTACTTCAAGAAGAATAAATTTTTTTTTATTATTTTTTTTTTGCATTGGGGGACTGATAAATAGTGGTGCATTTTTCCTTTAAAGATACACTTGACATTTATTTGTCCCTGTTCATATATAATGAATGGGGAAACAAAAGAAGGAAATTGTATTTCAGCTTTAGGTGCTCAAGATGAAAAGGGAGGTAATTTTATTAGGGAAAGATATGCTGTATCTGATTACAATTCCTTATTCTTTAGGCTGTCATTTACACCTGGATAAAGTAAATATAAAATGCTGCCAGGGTAGAAGAGTGCTATTTTAAATACATTGTCCAAACAATTGTGCAAAGAAACATGGTGAAGGACTAATTCTGTGTTGGTTTTCTGATTAGATTTTGAAATAGAAGCAAAGTGAAGATGACTGTAAAAAGGAAAAATACAACAGTTGAAACCTCCTAACAAATAGTACACCTTTTTTGTGTATCAGCACCTCTCATGTCTGTATGGTGCCCAAATAATACGAGTTCTTCAACAGTTTTTACACCAGCATCAGAATAAAAAATATGTTGAGTTTTTTAAATTTTTGTTGATCTTAACAAATTCCTGCAGTTAAAAATGTTCAGTACATTTCAGATTTGAGTACAAATAGGTATAAAACAGTGTGTCAGCCTTTTTCATTAAAAAAAAATAATGTGTTTGGCAATGTGTTTGGCTTTCTGTTTGTTTTTGCCTCCGGATCTGACTCAAATATTTGTGTAAGAAAGGCTACACTAAAACGTGCAAGGTCAGGTCTTGGTGTACTACTCAAACGTATCATGGAGGGAAGAGGAAGAATTGCTGCCCTACATAAGGTTGGCGTTTCCTGCCCATTTCCTACATCACATTTAGTAAATGTAGACTGAAGCACAGGAAACCAGGTACAATTTCGCTGCAGTCTCTTCAATCAAGTTCAGTAGGACGTCAGATAGTTTTGAAGAACTGAAGATCTCTTCCCCAACAGGGGTGGGATGAGGCGCACAGGGCTGGGTATGCACTGTGGTGCTGGTGGGCACTAGGAGAGACACTGCTGAACATTTGCTTCAGAAGAGAAGTAGGCCCTCTTATAGGAAGTTGGGAATGGGAGACTGGTGAAATGCATATTGATGGTCATGATGTATGCAGGAAATGCTTTCAAGATCCTGGCAGAGCTTTGAATGGGTACAGATGGAGGTGAGAGGTTGTACCCGTGGTAAGCACTTGGAAGTATGCAAGTTAGTCCATTTAAGGAGTTTAATTTCCTTCTACAGAGCAGTACCTGAGAGTGAAATAAAATGGTTATCTTCAGCCACTTTGTAGTGGCTCACCTATTCTATTTCCATTGTGTTTGCAGTCAGTCAGTGCTTCTCAGCTGGTGTTCAGCTACTTTCACCTGAGGGGCTGTCATTTCTTATAGAGGACAGTCATCTTACTGTGCCTAAGATGTTCTTATGGGGGCTGTCTCTCAGTACAATTCTGCTTAAGATTGCTGAGACTACATGGGCACTGTACATGCAATGTCCTGCTCAGGTCCTAGCATGTCCCAGCCAGGTGGGTTGCATTAACACAGTGCCCACCCATGCTAATTAGTCCCAGAACTAGCTCAGTGTGGCCTTGGCTTCAGGATCTCTGAGCTCCAGGGAAGAAATATGGTCTGAAGTGATGAAGTCATCTCAAGAAGCTCTGTTGAAATTAAGTGAACCTCCCCTCTCTGGATTAGGGTTAAACTAGTGCCCCTTCAATTCCTTGAGTGCCCTGAAACTTGAAGGTGGACGCAACACTGTGTTTAGTAACAGATGAGAACACTTTCAGGAAATCCAAACTTTTGTTCCCAGTTTGCAAGGTCCTTGCAGCTTCCAGGGAACACTCCATGGTGCCATCTGGATGGTTGTTTTCTGATGGTTGCAGCAGTTACATCTTCATTAACCCATGTATGATAGCTGAAATAGAAGTTCCTCCCATTCTTTCAGAAAAAAATGAAGAGCTACTTGTCCTCCAGCTGTGTGGTCGGGGAGAATTCATAGTTGTTCATTCAGGTTTGCAAAGTTTGGTGAATGGTTGTGTGTGCTGGCCTGGGCAGCAGCTCTTCATTGGCTGCCATCCAGCTGAACCTGCCCCTCTCCTCAAAGTGGACAGGGTATCCCTGTGCATGCTGCTGGCTCAAGCCCTTTTTGGCGGAAAGGCAGAAATCTCCGTAAGTCACAGGATTCAGTGGCAGCTGTGATAAATTTATGTAGAAAAAGATTTTTGCCTTCCCAGTGCCCTAGACACTGGTAGAAGAGTATGTTCTCTAGCTTGAAAACTTTTAGGGGAAGTAGTGCAATTCTTGTGGGTAAACTGAAATGTCATAGCTAAAAAGCAGCAACAGGTTTGTCATCCTAAACTAGGTACACACAGTTTAAATGTTCTGACCTTTCAGGAATGTGTTTGTTCAACTCCAGACATCATGTCTGTATTAGAAAATAGAAGGGTAATTAAGTGTTGATGTTCAAAAGCATACAGTAAGTTTTCCTGTAATATTATTGTTTCTTACTAAAGGCCAAGTCTTGCAACCCACATTTCTCAGTTAAGGAGCCCTTACCAGGACTAGGACTATAACCCAGGATGTCAGCCTTGCTCTCTGGGTGGAGGGAAGGCCTCTACTCATTTGAAAACTTAAGTCTTTTAAGAAGGGGCTCAGAAAAAAAATCAAAGTACCTGCAGGACTTTTTGGTTTTCTCCTTAACCTGATGCTCATGTTGCATAATGCAAACACTTCAGACAAAAAACTGTGATACTCTGAATTGAACTTGTGCTATGTTTAAAAGGAAAAAAAAAAAAAAAAACAACAAAACTCTGACCAGAACAACAACAACACCAAAAAACCACATGTATATTGTAGACGTGGTGTATTGTAGCCAATAGTGCATGGTAAATGTTGCTGCCTGGCCACTGCCTCCTGTGAATTTCAGCTTGCTCTGGTGCTGCTGTAGAGCCAAGGGCTCCTCGCCCTGGTACCCTCCTAGCCCTGGTACTGTTTCCTCAGTTCTCACCTCCCGGATACACCGCCATACCTGTGGTAGGGTAGAGGAAGTGAATGAACACAATTTGCTTGGAAAGTCCATTAGCATTTAAAGAGTTCTAATAAGAGAATGTTTGATCACACATAGTATTGGGAGACAAGTGAAATGGGGAAATGAGGAGTCTATTTGTGAAGCACTCACAAGGTCTAGGGCTTTCTAAGAGTTTTCAGGTTATTTTCTCCCCTTGAAATTATATTGCAGCCAAGTGTCTAGGCTCATCTGCAGGGCTTAGCTAAGACACTTAATGAAAAAATAGTTCCTTGACATAATTCCCTTCCTTTCACCATTAACAGGATATATGAAATTCCATCAGTACTTCCTCTGTAAATCAAGATCTTGGAGGCTATTGTCTCTATGTGCAACTCTAGCTCAATGTGCAAAGTATTTCATATTCAAAGCTTCAAGAATCAATCATCTGATTAATATTCCCATTCCCCCAGTGAGTCTTTTCTGTTTGTGGTATCCCTGTAGTTTCAAAATGCCTTATGGAGATGACTCTAAGAGCATTTCCTATGCACTCAGAGTTGACCCAGCTCCTGCAGCTGCATGTTGATGCTGCCCCCATAGCAAAAGTTCCTAAAGGGAATGAAGGAGAGAGCTGCAGCCATCCAGGAGGCTTCCATGAGATAGTCCCTCTACAGCCAGCATTAAGTTTCAAGCTCTTGTTTCCCCACTGCAGTTCATCTCCCCAGATTTTTACAAATAGACCAAGATCACATAAAGTATTCCCAAGTGGAACAGCAGGCTTCATCCTGTGTATTCCAAACTACCTCCTCTGTTATGACAGATAGCTGCAGTCTGACTACAAAGTCTGTATCAGGGTTTGGTAACCCTCCAGGATGGTACTTGGCACTCAAGAGCTAACACATGTTTTATGTTACATGAGCATGAGTCTAATAAAATGGCTCAGTGGTTTAATATGCCCCTCTGTAAAAACATGGCACAGTTGGATTTAGAAATTGTGATGATTTGGCAAGTTCAATTATTAACTTCTCTTGCAGGGTTAAGCTTTGACCAGAAATTCACCATGAACCCATGGGCACATCCTGCTAGGAAACAACATGCAGAAATCCTTTGCTGTCTTACTTGATTTATCTGCACAGTGCAAACTCAGAGTGTAGAGCTGTATTTTCCTCCAAGGAAGTCACAGCAAGCTCCATCACCATTCCAGAGTAGAATGTGCTGAGGTTTTATTGTTTTTGTGATTGAAAATAATTCTGCTATGCTCAAGACAATGTATCTTGGGAAACTGTAGCAGGTCCTGAACTGGTTTGCTTCATACTCTGTTTTCACCATGTTTTAGGAGAAAAGTTGGAATGTGGTGAAGAGCCTGAGCTATGTTAGCTATGAAGTGTCCTGTGGGATTGTTTGTGAACACAGCAGTTAAAGATAGGAGTGCACCACAAAGGTTCTAAAAATATTGTCCAGCTCTATGGTGGTTGTTTAGCATTTGGAGCACTATAGTTGGCCATACACAGACAAAAGGAAGATGCAGTTTTGCAATTTGAATATGCAAATTAAGTCCTGATCTTGCAAATGTGCAATCATATGCTTAAATCTAAAAAGACTACTTGTATTCCTGAAGTTAAGTATTGGCACAATTAAGAGTTTAATCAGTCAAATACAGTGTCATCAGAAGTTAGTGTGATTGCATGGCAATGCAGAGACTTGGTTTCAAAAAACAGCCAAAAAAAACCACGTTGTGTGATTGAGATCAGATCTCTACATTCCATATATTGATACTTGGAATTGTCTTATAAATTATCTCTTATTAATGCAGTAGGTTGCAAACAGTTTTTTCTTTACATTTATATGCATGATTTAGTAAACAGTATTTAAATTTATCAGTGGGAACACATGCTATGTTTCATAGCTTTCAACCGTGTGACCTTTCAAGGCAGAACAAAAGCTTAGAAATTAGAGTTTACGTAAAACTGAGAAGTGTAAAAAGCTTAAAAGGCTGTGTAATTCACTTCTGCAGCAAGAACACCGTTTTCTTTAACATTGTTTGCATAAGTCATCATTTATGTTGTCAATTTGCAATGATGGATGTGTGATTAGTATTGCTTCTAGGACAGAGGCGAATTGGTATCTATAGCAAGCC
The DNA here is from genome assembly GCF_001522545.3 of Parus major. Taxonomy (NCBI): domain Eukaryota; kingdom Metazoa; phylum Chordata; class Aves; order Passeriformes; family Paridae; genus Parus; species Parus major. The sequence goes on along the minus strand of NC_031772.1, from coordinate 12,822,044 downwards.
AAGAGGTTCTCTGGTTAAAACCCAAGTAACTTAGGCATTGCATATTCTGGCAGAGAGAATTTCTCTAACTCCTGTGTATTTTTAATTCACTCCTTGGTTAGAAAGAAGGAGCAAAGAGTGAAATATCATCCCTGATGAAGTCAGCATCTCAAAATATTTATAGATTCATAGAATCATTTAGGCTGAAAAATACCTAAGATCATCGAGTCCAACTGATTTATTTGAGGCCAAGATTTCAGCAGCTTTATACAGTACGAGGACTTCAGGACTGGAATCTGTGCTTGGTTTAGGGTTTATAGTACCACTGACATGCAGAATCCCTTTAAAGATCCCTGGATAAGTTCGAGAGCAGTGTTCAAAATCAGGTATTACAGGAGCAAGAGCTGCATGCTAAGCTGGTCATCCCACTGCTACAAGAGAAAAGATGTATAAAACCAGCATTTTCCCAATGAATCGTGTTTGTATTCCAGGTGATGCATGCTGAGAATAGCAGAGGTGCTGGGTTGGTAAAGATGAAAGTGCTGGGATACCATGAAGTAGTCAGAAACAAATTAAATATTCATTCCTCTGCCTTACAAAAGATTTCTGCTTCTGCCTGTTATACAGACTTGTCTCTACACCCACTTGCTGTGCGAAACATTAGATTGATTATCTTTTTTCTCTTAAGTGAGGCTTGTTTGGTTGTTTTTTTTTTTGATCTGTGTTAATCAATATCTTGTTTATTGTTGCATTTTCTGAAAGCTAGAGAACATCAAAGGAGCAGTTCAGGATGTTTCTTTCTTTACCCACTTGTTCCATTCTTCTTAAGATTGTGCTCCAGTTTCTGATACCACTTAGGAAAAACCTCAAACTACTCTTTTAAATGTTTTGTCCTGCCCAAGCCTAGAGGAGAGCTCTAGATTCAGTAATAGATCATTTTTCAGTGCAGGCAGTCAGCAGAAGGGCACTGGGCTGGCAGATGTGAGGGTGATGATGTCAGTGTTTGGGGCAGCCACACACAGGAGGCTGTAGCTGTTATTCTTTGGAGGAGTGAGTACTTCAGCTGCTGGAATAAAAATGCCCTTTTTTCAGACTGAAATCCCATTGTTTCTTACTGTTCTGTGGATTTGAAAGCTTTTTATCCCTAGGTTTGACCTAATTGGAAGCTCTGCCTCCAGGCTATTAATTCCCCAACCACACCTTTTGACAGAATACCACGTGTAGCTTGGTAAAACCACAGGACTAAGTGTTCTGAGATATTAAAAATATACTACAATATATAGCAGAAAAGAAGTGTCAGACTGGGTTTTATCTGATTATCTAATAAATGGAAAACCTACCTTGTAATTTAGGAACACGTGCATTCTGTTACTTCTGGTCATTGCATAACTGTGCCAGTGTTAGGGGCTGAAAAAGAAGAGAGAAAAGTACCTTACAAACCCTGGGAGACCCAAGTAGCAATAACCTCACTTTTTGCTTAGTGGAGAGGATCTGCAATTCTCCAGCTTAGACGTTGCTGTGAAAAATTAATGTAGTCTACAAAATTGCTGCAAATTGTTCCATAGGACTTTGAAATTAATGGACTATAAAAAAAGATATAAAACAATACTGCTGGTATTGAAACTGAGGTAAGATGAGGTAATACTGATGGAAAGGCATTGAGTCTAAGATTGATTTATATATGATTCCATATATGAAGGAAATGTTCTTTTACTACAGCTTAAAACCAAGAGGCAAAGAACTTGTTCTGTCTTCAGCTGTCTAGTTAATAACACTTGTCATTAAATGGAACATGGAAGTTACAGCCAAACAATATGTGTGGCATGATTTCTGTAAGTATTCAGATGACTAATTACAAGGCATCTGTACAGAGATCTCCTGCTAGCAGCACAACACAGGAGCAGGCAGTAGTCCTGTTCTTCCAGATCCATTTGTCAACAGCAGTTTTTCTCCTGGAAAAAAATCCATTTTAGCAGTGCCATTAATACTGAAAGCAGATGAATTGCTAAGGAAAGACAAGATGGGAAGGCTCTGAACATTTGTTTTGATAGGGCAGATCTCTGCTGGTGCCTAGCAAATGAGTCTGGTAATTCTGTCTGACCTGAAAAGTATAAAAGCTGCTGGTTTGGTTTTTTTTTTTCATTTCTTTGTAGTGAATACTACTTGGCTGCTTGCATGCATCTTGCTTGTGTAGGATGGCAAAATAGGTATATATTTTGCAACATCTTTTTTCTCCTTGGAACTCATCCTGCATTGATACCTTTTTTTAGACATTAGTGATGTTTCCTGTGATTTTGCACAGGGGTAATTGGAAAAATCTTGTTCACAAACTTGCTGCTCTGTAGGCTGTAACTTGTTCCATTTGAAAGCAAGACATAGATCACACATATTTCTATCATTACAATTGCATTCACACAAATTGGTTAATGAGAAAATTATATTTGTAGTATTTTCTTCCCCTTAATTTTTTGTTAAAATTTAGAAAAAAAGAAAGCTAATACCTTTGGCTCATGGTAGTCCAGGTTGAATTTCCTGTTAGTTTCTGTGGCTTAAGCTTATTGCAAGATTACATTATTCTGGTTTTGTCTAGTCACGATGTTTGATGTTTAGGACTTCTGTGCTTACCAGCTAAAGGGTGCAGCTCCGTGTTTACAGCCAGGATTGCTTCCCTTGCGGCATGAGGACTTTGGGAAGAAGGCCATGCAAGAGTGCCAGGTCTGCAGTAAGTTCACATGTACTCAAGTCAAACAGCAGTGTCCTGCAACAGTGTCAAGAGGAACAGGGATTGATCACAGCTCTGTGGCCATCGTGCAAGGAAGCCAAAACCTCCTGTTGTGGTCTTTGACAGTGCACATTCGGGGGAGTGGGTGTGTGAGCACAGCCCCTGCTTCCTGCAGCTTTGCACTCGCTACAGGAGTGTGAGATTTATAAAGGGAAAGCACACACCCTGTTCTTTTCTTCCTCTTTTAACACAGCTTGAGGTCCCTGATTTACTAAGGGGATAACTGGGGAAGATCTCAATGAGTGGTGCAATAGGGCAAATGATCAGCACCACACTCAGATGAAGTCAGCTAATGCTTGTGTACTTATTGGGGATGTAAAAAAATGCTCGCTCGCGGTGAGAGACTTCTCCAGGGTCAGCTGTTCAAGTATAAGCAATTTATTATAAGGGTAAAAGGAGGGGAGACCCGTGTCCGCCACCAGCCTCGGCGTCCACGTGGTCTGGGGGAGGGGAGAGAGCACAGGTAGGGCAGGGGAGGTGAGGTTGGAAGGGGGAGGGAGGGAGTAAGAGCGACAGAGGGAAGGAGGGAAAAACCAGAGGGAGAGAGCAGGGAGGATGAGAGGGGTTGGAGCAGGGAGAGGGGGCTGAGAGTTAAGAGTGGGGGAGAGGGGTAGAGGGATAAGGGGGAGGGGTTCAGAGGTAAGAGCTAAGAGAGCGAAGTTCTTGTTACAATCCAATATATCTTTTTCTATCGTGAATATTCTAATTCTTAGTAACCAATCACCATGAGACACACCCACTAAAGAATTTACATACAACCTATGAGCTTCCCTATATTAATATACAGTGTTGCATTTTATACTCTACAGAGCTTTACAAGTTCTTTCCTTGCTTCTTTACTTTTGGACTCTTCTTATCAGCAGAAGGACATTGTTTTATCAACAGGGATTCTCCTCTAGCAGGCTAGGCTATTGTTCTTTGGTTAACCAGTACTCAGTATCCTATAACTCAAAGCAGGCTTTCATTTCTACTTTGATTCTAGCCTTCATATTTTCACAAACTAGTGCCAAACAATCACATTCATAAAGTTTCCCTGTTTCACCTTCCCCAACATCTACTGATGTGACATCAAACTCTCCAAATGTAGCAGCAGTGTTTAGGAGGTGATTCACATGTGCACACCTAAGTGGCAACTTTCAGTACCTCTTGTTACTATATTTGTTTTGAAGATGGAAGTTGGGAGAAAGTGTAGTGTCAGGTAAAAATAATCCATGTAATGCATACAAGCTAGCTAATAACCAATGCTCTTTTTTGGATAAAATGGCTGCTTACATCCCTGGTTCCTCTTCCTACATCCTCCCTTCCAGTTGCCTATTTCTATAAGTATGATGAATAGAAGGAAATCCACCATGTGAATTTTGCCTATTCATAATCCTTTCTCTACCACCACACATCATTACAAATGGATCTGACACCTTTGCAGCCGACAAGTAACCAACGGACCCCAAAGTGGACTTTCCTCTGGTACTCCTTACCTGCAGAATTGGGGAATTGCAATTCTTCTGCAATTTCAAGCACACTGGTGCATGCCTCTGTTAGCTTGGAGCTGCATTGTGTTTTTTTTTCCTGACACTAAAATGACAACTTAATGTCCCTCCATGCCCAAATTGCTTGAAATCAGAAGGGCCAGGCAGCCCAAAGTGGTACGAAAAATGTGATTTTAGCTTATGTTTAATCTTAGTGTGGAGAAAGTCAGTGGTAGTTTTAATTGCTTGAGCCTCCTTGAGTTCTTCTTATAGCCTGGGATATGACTTTGATAAAATATAGTTTATGTTTCTCCTAGTCAGGTACTGCTTTGGCTGCTCACTGGTTAGCAGGAGGCATTTTTTCTTGGATTCAGGTATATAATGTGAGTGTCTGTTACCAAACTGCAGCCAGCATGCACAAACAGAAACCTACAGATGTGCTAAATGCACTTACTGCAGTGCCAGGTCTTGCTGTACTGGAGTGGAATTGTTGCCTAGGAGCATTTGGGGTTTGCTGTTCATGTACAAGCTAGCCTACTACCCAACACAGAGGGTCTGCAAGTAACTGCTTCTATTTAAAAGGTAACATTATATATCGCATCCACTTTCCAGCCTTTAAACATGCGGGCACATTTTCACTTCTTTTTCACCAACTGTCCCTAAACATTAGCAGGACAATAAAATCTATCCAGAGTGTGGATAAATGGGCAATAGAAAGCACAAAACATTCTGTCAATTTAAGGAATGGGAGAAAAAAATAGTGATGTTTTCTTGTTTTAAATGGAAAATTGCCAGTTCCATTTCTCATTGCATGATTGTTGTTGTGAGAACAGATAGAAACATTTTGGGCTGATGGGCAGATAGGTCTCGCTTAGGAGAGTGTGTGTGTGTGTGTGTGTGTGTGTGTGAGTGATGCATTTCTAAAATATTTCCATTCACTTCTCAGGTATTCAGTTTGAAGCAAAGCTGCCCAATATACTAATCAGCAGAGAAGGGGGAAGAACATGCTTTGCTGTTCTTCTCTTTTCTGTTGATTTTGTCAAATCGTGTAAAAAAAAAGAGGAGAAAAGGCTGGAATAAATTGCATCCTTCATGGAGAATCTGGAACCAGATGAAGGAAGTGGGCAGTAAAAATATTTTTGGTAAGGAAGAGTCCAGAAAAACATAGGTAGGCTTCAAAGAGATAGTCTTGCAGTGTCTGGGAGTACTAGATGACTGTTCTGGAACAAACAGCTTCTTGAATTACTTGAGGTGAGGACCTCCCGGTCCTAAAAGTTGTAGTGCCTTATTGATGCTCTCCTGCTACCACTGTGGTTGGCGTGTCTGAGCCTGGCAGGGTCCCAGTAAAATGAAATTGTGTTACTGTCCCCTGCATTGATCAGGGGCTGCCGCAGGAGGATGTGCATGGAGAGAAGTGACTGAGTTGAGGCTCCTCACAGCCAGCACCAGCCCAGAGCATGCTGTGTGGGTATAACAACCACTGAGGTGTCAGTGGGGAACACAGAAAACAACCTCTCAGCCAGAGCAAGGAGGGATTTCTGTTTATAATGGAAACTTCATACTTAAGTGCCTGGTCACTATCGTCTATCTTTTACATTGGTGATGTGCTTGAAGCAGAAGTATGATGGCACCCAAATGCCCCTTTTAACCAAAATTATTCTATTATTTGTTTAGTTGTTTTAAGGAGCGTATCTTTCTCTCTCAAGTTTGGGGCTGTAGTCAAATCTAAACAAATTTAAACAAAAGCAATGTTACTAAGTTCTGTGGAGTTATACCTGCCTGCACTGGGAGAAATCAGTCTTCTGGATTTTATGGTACTTATGCAAATACTCACCCAGGAAACAGGAATCTTGCTTTTCAAGAGAACATGATACCCAGCTAATTTCACTGCCTCTCTTGCAACAAATCTTCTCTGGAGGGCTAAGCATACTATTTAAAAGTCCTGTTCAAGTTTTGGAATACCTGTGCCATCGGAAAGCTATGGTCTTACTTTATCTGTTTATATTTAGTAACAGTCTAAGGAAATTAAGTTTTGTTTTTCCATCACATTTATTCCCCAGTGCAACAGTTAAAAAACTATTTTTCAGAGTGTTTAGCAAGCCCCCATTTTTCCCGAGTAACTCAGGGCATAGGAATGTCTTATGGCAAAGGAAGAGCTGGCAAGGTCATGCACGCCAGCATGTAAGCTGGCCAAGGGTGGGAGATCCCCCACAACTTCCTGCCTGGAGGTTCCCAGGGTGCAACTAGGGAGCACACTCTGTTTGTTTTGGATGTCTGAAGCCCTTGTAAATACTCTCTATACATGTCTGAGTTTTAAATATATATAGTTATGCTCTACCAACATGTTTCAGCATACGCAGGGCAACATCTGTTGAAACATGTAACTCTGGCTTAATTTTTGCAGAGAAAATGAAGGAAAACAATTTCATCCATCATTAGACTAACACTTGGGAGAAGATTTAGACCTGGTTCCATCTCCTAAAGCTAAGCAAATTTTTCAATTATCATTAGCAAATGTCTGGTGGTGCAGCAGTGTCTGGCTGTGACACTGGGACAGTCTCTCACAGAGCAGCAATCCTAGCCCAGCACAGACACTGCTGTCCAAAGAGACTCTCAGGTAACCAGATAATGTGCACTGGAAGCAGCTCTCCTCAGTTCTCCCCACCTGTGGTTTTTGAGCACAGCCCATGTTAAAGCAGTATGACTGGAGATCACCAGAGACAAGCACTAATAAATCTGTAAGGGACAACTCTTGGGGAGTAAAAGGAAAATACTCATGTGAAAAGGTCTCTGCCACAATGCCAAAGCTGCTGTGTCTGGTGATGGAGGGTAGATGAGCATGTCCTAAAAAGCTGCTCAGCAGCTCATTGTAGTCTGCAGACTTGCCATGATGATCACAGACAACTAGCTTGTATCCTGTCACTCTCTTCCAAATGTCTCTGTAAACTGGATACCAGCATGGTGATGTCTGATACTAATCCCAAATTGCATCTACACCCTCAGCAACGGTAGGCACAATCCATTGTCCCTCTGCCCACAATTTAGAAATAAGCAATGAGAGGGCACTGGTGTGAGACCATCTGAGTGAGCCACCAGGCAGCCTTGCCATGTTCCCAGGCCAGAGCCATACACGTTTGTGGATGATTGAATGAAGATGGACTGAATTTAGGGGTGGACATCATCTGTTTGCAGCGTAGAAGGAGCTGCACATAGTGCCCACCCTGTGCCCTGCAGTCTTCACACATCCTGTAGTGACAGCACTGTGACACTGTTGTCTGAGAGCACTGATGTGCTGCAGTTGTATGTGCAGTGACTGAGGCATAACTGATGTGTTTAAAAATTAGTGTAAAATTCAGAAGTTGGTCATATGGTCAGCATAGCCTTAGTATGGGTCTGGTTATGCTGAGATTGGTGGGGGGACTTTTCTGGTTATGTGACCTAGTATTAGATGGGATTTTTTTAATAGCACTACATAAAAGCAGTGTCTTTATGCAAGAAGCACTTGGATTTGTAGCCCAGAGCTCAGAGAGGCTTTACTGGGAGCTGGCTTAGAGGAGCCAGTGTTCTTTGGTTTTCCCATTGCTGATCAGATACTTTTTTATATACTGCTTCCCTCTATTGATAAACAAGGTCATAATGCTTATTTCCCTTAACTTGAAGCAATGTTAAGCAATGTTAAGGTCTGATTAATCCTGAGACATACAGGTCATACTTGTTAAAATTGAAAGCCACAGATGATTTTATGTGGAAGAGATTGCCATATGCTGAAATAGCATGAGAAGCATTGTTTTCAGTTTCACTTCCTTTATATGTAGAAGGCAGGTTTCTTTTCCCTAAGATTTGTGAATTTACAGCCCCGTCATTTCTTGTAGATCAAGATAATTATATAATTGTATTTTGTAAAATGTCTATTTTTATGAATGAGTGGTAATTCTTCAAAAGAATGAAGATCACAATGCCTTAGACATAGAAGAATAAACAAAAATTGAAAAGTTTAGCTGTTACTTGCTCTTTCTGGAATTTAAAACATCTCTGATTAGGAAGTTTGAAAGTCTGTTTTGACAGATAGCTGAGAATGTGTTTTGTTTTTGTTTGTTTAGAAAGTATGCTAGTTATTTCAGATGTTTGGCCTATAAAGAATGTAATTGTCTCTGGTCTGAATTTAATCTGAGTCACTGGCAGAAGGCAACTAAATTCAGTCCAGGGTTTCATTCAGATTTGCTATTTAGACCTAAAAAATGCTACCATAAAAATGTTGACATGCTTGTTATACAGGGAGTATAATGCCTTAATTGAAATGCAACCAGAAACTATTTTAAAAACTTCTATTACACTTCACGTGACAGGCAGTATTTTGTAGCTTTAACATCTGTTTTAAAGACAGCTCATGAGATTTAGCCTTTGTCTGACTATAACTCTTTTGATTTCAGTGAAGTTGAACACATTTAAATCCTGATTGAATTTGTCTCTCATGGTTGGGTTTTTAATTGTATGATTTAGTTTTCTTTATCTCCAACCCAGTATGGTAGTATGGAGCTTCAGTGCATGTCATAATAGTATGGTCAATAATGGATCCTTTCTACTTCCTTTTATATTTTCACAGTTACAGGGATCCATTAAAAGAAAACTGGAAGATGATAGCTCTCCTGCTTCCAATGGTGTGCCTGATGTCACTTTCCCAAATGACAGTAAAAGACTTTGTCTTGATGATGTAAATCTCACCATGGGCCAAGGTGCCAGTCCCAGCATGGCATGTCCAGAAATGCAAAGTTCTTCATTCTCCACTGGTCATAACACGTCTTCCCTGGGAGTCACAGGGCACCCAGTGCTCCTTGAAAACAATCACATGAATGGTGGTGGCATTGGCTCCCCATTCACAGTGCCATCCAACACAGAAATAAATCAGAAGGGGTCAATAGGAGGGCAAACCAACAACATTGTCCATTATGATGAGAAAGGAAACAGCTTACAGTCTGTGGACCAAGAGCTGCAAGATCTATTGGAAGAGCTGACCAAAATGCCTGATCCTTCTCCTAATGACCTGGATCTGGAGAAGATTTTGTGCAGCAAAGCTGAAGATCCTCTTGGTCTGAGTCATTCCCAACCAAACATAAGTACCACTCCAAAGTCCTCCCCACAGACTTCCCACCTGGAGAACCATGTTGCTAGCAAAGATTTTTCTCCAGGCTGCAATCCAACCAGTGGAGGATCCCCTCAGATGAGACCATCATCTGCTGGAGCTAACTTCCAAGTTCCTCCCTCAAACAAACCTGCTGCATCACCCATCTCTACAGCAGCTCAGAACAAAAGTCAGCCTCCACCGATGCTCCCAGTACCCTTGCCCAACATGCCTGGCTCCAACTGGCATGCTCAGCAGCTAAAGCAGCTGGCAGCCAGCAAGCAGGTGTCTGGTACCAAGCAACAAGTACAGGGTCCCAGCTGGACAACTGTGTCTCCTCCTGGTCTCTCCCCGCCTTACAGGGCAGGATCATCCCCACATCATCAACCTTTCAGTCCTCAAAATGTTATGGTGTCTGGCATGCCTGCTAATAATTTACCAGGAAACAACATTCAGAGTCCTCAAAACACTCTGCTTTCAAGCATGACTTCCAGCAGCACCCCATCCAATGGCCCATCTCCCCCTTACAGCTCTGAGAAGCTCTCCAGTCCAGCTCTGAGCCAGCAGCCCTTCAGTCCTCAGAGCTCCATGCTACCTGCTCTGACATCAGCCAGCTTGCCAGCCAGCAGCATTAAAAGCCCACAGAACAACTTGGTTGCCAGCATAGCCTCCACAAATACTGGACCTTCTCCACCATACAGGCCAGAAAAGCTGTCAAGCCCTGCTCTGCATCAACAGCCCTTCAGTCCTCAAGGTACATTAATCTCTAACATCACTTCCAGCAGCAACCCCACAAGTATGCAGAACTCACTTTTTAAATCAATGACTACAAACCAGACCAAAAATATGAACATAATTATGCAACAACCATCCAGTAGCTTACAGCCAGGTCTGCTGAATGAGAGCTCTGTTAGCCAAGACCAGTTTTCTTTCAACAACACCAAACCACTGTCTCACTTTGCTTCGGAGTCAGCTACTCAAAAAATGTCCCCTCTGACAGCAGGACAAGGACAGCAGTCCCTCATTCACTATCTCCAGCAGCAGCAGCAGCAGCAGCAGCAGCAGCAGCAGCAGCAGCAACAGCAGCAGCAGCAGCAGCAGCAGTCTTCAGCCACGCAGCAGTCCCAGCAGACCAACAACAGCCAGTTTCTCCAGCAGCAGTTCCGACAGTTGATGCAGCCACATCAGATGCAGAGACAGATGCAAGCTGCCACACTGCTATCTCAAAGCAGACAGGTGAGAACCTCTCTTCTGTCTTACATGGCTTATGTGAAAATACTGAGTAATTTATTTTCTTACTTTTGCTTTTCTATTTGTGTTTCAAATGCAACGTCACTGAATTTCTGAGGTGTGCATAGTGCATACATGGACAAAGCAATAACAACCTCTGGTGTTATCAGAATAAATTTATTTATTTTTTCAACTAAAAATGTGCTGTAATTCACCATGCATTGCCTGTTGTAGCCTGGTGGAGAACTTTGTGCTGTTTTAAAATAATTTTTTTACATGTATAGGTGATAGTCTCTTTTAGCTGATATAATAAGGTCCAGAGATAGTTTAGTTGCATGTTTCATGTTATCCTTTCAGAGGGAATATCTTCTTTTTACCTTAGTGCCCTTCAACAAATTCATCTCTGTGTTATGTTTCTGAGGCTAGAAAAGATCAGGTGGGGTGAGAAGTGAAGCTAGTGTGTCCTTCATGGACAGCAGGTCAAACAGTACAGCTCCTGAATAGCAAAGAGGCAGACTTGAAATACCTGTTTCTAGCATTTGCCAGAAGCCATTCCCTGCTTTGGATGAGGGCCATTCCCCACCCATGGAGATACCAATTGAGCTGGTAAGTGCAAAAATGCAGCTAGCAAAAGTGAGGCACAGCTCTGGTTTCTGTCCAGCGAGACTAAGACTCATTGAGAGGTGTGAATCTGCTACTACCCCAGATCAGAGAGATGTACTGTGAACAGGGTCCTGGGAGCAGGGAAGGGCTCAGGGACTGGGTTTGAGAGCAGCCTGGCTGTGAGGAATAAACATCTTTTTGTTTAGAAGAATAGTGGGAAACACTGAATCTCACCACCAAACCAAGGGCTTTGTTAGGCTGCACCAACACTTTGTAAGCAGACTCCTCCAAGCTGCTTAGTTGTGCACACAGTCACTCCATCAGCAGCTTCGGGAGGACTGAGAGAGACACTTCTCTCCCAGCAAAGCAGAGACTGATCTAAATTCTACTGGGGTCTGCTTGAGAGCTGAAGTGTCAAATGCACTCCAGAGCCAGGTCTTCTTTCTCTTCTTCCCTGAAAAGTGACTGGTTCTTAAGGAGGGGGGTTTCATCAATCTTGGTGTAACGCTGGTTCAACTAAATATCATAATGTCCTATGATAGTGAGAAATAGGGGATAGTTACTAAATATCAGCTTCTGAGTGGTAAGTCAGTGAGTAAGTAAGTAAAGCATTGCCACTGTGCCTCTTCAGGATCAACTCATTCTTTTCCAAGTTCCAACACTTCATTCTCCCTTATTTCATGCAGCAGCCTAAAATACGTGGCAGGGAGCTGGTGACTCATTGAATTTGCTTATGCAGGTGTAGAACATGTAACAATGGGGCACATCTAGTGCTCTTTAAGGGGTTTCCAGTGAAGGATGCCTTATTCAACGAAGATAGAGCAGTTTGTTGCTTCAAGCACATGAGGACCTTGCTTGTGTTTGGCGGGACCCAGATTAAACAGAGTAGAGAGTCTTGCTGGCTTGGGATGCAGGCCTGTGGATAAACATACAATTGAAAGGGAGCAAAGTGCAGCAGTTCCATGAATTACTGCCCACCAGTTTTATGCTGGAGGCAGGTGTGGGTGAAGAATACATTCATAGTGTTTTCTTGCATCTTAGATGAGGACTAATAAATTGTTAACCACAGTGACATGATTGCTTTTGATCGTATGTCCACAAACTTTGAGGTTTTTATTTTGGCTTCACCACTGAGTCTGTGAAGTTGGAGCATCCTTGTTGGATTCCTGAAGTTTCTATGCCCCAGTTTTCCCTGCCTTGCATTTTAATCTTATACCTCTGAACCCCTTGCATCACTGATTAGACACAAAAAAAAATCCTGAAATGAGTCTGTCTAATTGGCAAAAATATTCCTTCTTTGAGCAACTTTCCTGGTGCTCTGCCTGCATTTTCAGCTGATTCTCACTGTCAGAGAGAGAATTATTAATAATATTGCTGCTATCAGTAAAGATCAAGGACAGTTAAGACAATGATTATGGGTGATGAGCATTTTACATTTTCAGACTTGTTAGGTAAGCTTATGGTGCCTCCTTCATTTTACAGGGAACACTTATTACAATAATTACACACCAGATGACAGTACTTCAGTTTTACAGTCTGTTGAGCTGCTGAAGAAAGATGGTGGATGTTCAAGAGTGGAGCATTTTGTTAGGTTTTGACAACTTTACTGCAAATCTCCTAGAAGAAAATGTATCCTGAGTGCTGAATTAAAAGAAAGATTGCATAGAAAAATTATTCTGTGTAGGAATCCTTGAATCTGAGATACTAAGTTTCTTGGAATCTAGCATGGAGATCTGTTATTTGTCTGCAATAGATTTCTTATTTACATTGAGAGATTGTTACTGAATTTTGGACCCCACCTGCTCTGTACCAATTTTACTCCATCAGAGTGAAGTAGCCCCAGTGTCTGTGGTTTTGATTTCCAGCAGCGTATCCTGAGCTGAATTTGTTTTGCAGAATTTCGGTGCCAATTCCCTCCTGAGGTAGGTGATGAATAGGACTCTGCAAGCATGGAGCAGTTGTTTAATTAAAAGGCACAATGTTAACGATTCAGAAGACAGGGGAGACAACTTCTGCATCTCAAAAATTAGTAAATTTCTGGTGGAAATTTTCCTCTTTTTAGCCTCATTCAAATAAATCTACTCCGAGAAAAATAACAGCATTCCCTGAAATGTTGTTTAGTGCCTAAAAGTTATCCCCTTACTCTGTGTGTTTGCAAATGTGACTAAAATTTATAAAAAGAAGGCATAGTTCTCTCTTCTTTGAAGCAAGAGGTGCAGCTTTGTACAGAAGAAGAATGTGGATGGTGGCCAGTTGGAGGGAGAACAATAAACCATGAAATTTGATCCTTGTAGCAGGCACAGCAACATGGGGAAGAGAGCAGCAGCCATAGACCCAGAGTGAGCATTTTGCTGTTGTTTCACTGTGTATTAAAGCAAACGCTCCACATTCCAAAAGTGGGGTTACTGCTGATGCCTCACAGCTCTACCGTTTTTATAGTTAGTGAGATATCTTTTAAGTGTAATCAGTTTGTGTCCCAGATCCTGTCTTTTCTGAACAGCTGCTGAATCTGATAGGGTTAATCTCCCCCCAGTCTGAAGCACTATGTCTTTATTGTTGAGCATACATGGGTATTGATTGAGGCACTGACAGTTTGCATTTGTGATAGCACAAAGCCTGGTGGGGCTAACACTGCTCTCTGGCTATGGGCAGGTTTTCATTTTATTCTGGTAGGGCCGATGCCTGTGAGTGAAATTATACTCAAACTTATAATGGACTCGTAAATCCCCAATATAAAGATAGTAGTAAATGCCAGGGTTAATCACAGAACTGTCACACACTGTTTTCAGGGGTAAAGCTTCACCACTTAACTTTATTGGCTGTTTCTGTGCGCACAAAAAGCTGGATTTGCCCAGACAGGTTGAATAGTTGGGCATCTCCCTGATTTTCATGTCTAAATAGAGTTTGTACTTGCAGATTTCCTGCAAGTTCTGGAATGTCAGATACGCTGGGTCCAAATCTGCCTTCAGCAATGCTGGTACAACACCCCACTTCCAGAAGAGCTCTTCTGTCAGTCCCTCCAGTGTAAGAACAGACAGAGGGTTCTGTGCAGGGGAAGGAGGGATCCTCTCCTCCCTGAAGGTAGAAAAACCGGTGATATTCACAGTTTAAGTCAGGCTGGAATACAATAAACCCTTTGGGTAGCTATTTCTTTTCCAAGCCCAAGATGATATGGGTTAATACTTGGGAGTCTCAGGGAGGAGGACAAGATTGCCCACTGACTGCTCTGTGTGTGAAATGCTGAGAACCAAAACACAGCTGAAAAGGTTGTTTTGCCGGGGGGATGTAGGTGATGAACAGCCATTGTCTGGGAGGGACATGACACACTGTGTCTCTGAGCTTCATTTGCACCATAGGAACCAAATGTGCTATTTTTAGAACTCTGCATTCCTCCTGACATCCAGAGAGTTGTACACTGGATTGTCAGCAAAGGGTATATTTGTTTAATCTCCATTGCCAAAAATACTGATAGAGGGAAAAATTACAAAAGACAGAGAGTAAACTAGTATTATTTCCAGTAAAAGTGGCTGTATTTTTATTACATATGGACTGCATATGTGATAAAGAACACACTGAAGACTAAAATACACTTTGAAAAGTGAAGTATTTTTTTGACTGTGGTAAAAGCAGCAAAATGTTACCTGAGTTGGAAGGATAGGTTACAGAGAAACACCACAACTTCTGAGCTAGATTAAAAATACTTTTTAAAAAACAATTTAAAAATCTTCTTTCAGAGCATAAGTTTTCTAAATATAGAAACAAAACTGGAGAAGAAATGCATAAGAATGCATAAAGAGCAAACTGACCCAGAGGTTAGATATCAAAGGTTAAATAATTATAATGGAATACAAAATACAGCTTTTATCAATACAGAGAAATGATAATACCATGGCCTGACTTCTGGGTGCTGTATATTATGGGAAGTTATTTCTGCCTGTGAAAAGTCAGTGCACTGTGACTCTTAAGTGAGACTGTTCTGACTCAGCAGCACTTTATAAGCTCTGATGCAGGTTGATGAGAAGTTTGGAAAAGCAAAAAACACAACCTGCATCATCTGAGTGCATACAGTCCTCCTGCAAGTAAAGGGGAAAATAATGTTTTATTTGGGATTTCCAAGATGTCACAAGGCATCTTCCTAATACATAAAACAATAAGAGTATCATGCATTATTAATAAAACCAAAAGTACTGGCCAGATTTCATCTGCAGTTTCAATCCCCTTTTTCAATACCCTTTTTCTTCAGGTATCTGTCACCCTGAAAGCTCAGCTTCTGAGCTTCCTGACATGGTTTTCTAAGGACTTTCCCAGGACAGTAACTGTAAACATAGATATGTGTACATTCTTTCTGTTACATGTCTTGTGATGGGCATCTCTCATAGCCAGTGCAGTGAGAAAGTGTTATCCTGACCATCCAATCCCTGGCCATGGTAAGAAGCCTATAAATCCTGTGAGGAAAAATAAACTCTGCTCTTTCTTGCACCACACCTCAACCTGTGTCCGCGTGATCTATTGATCTTCAGTGGTAACAGGTATCAAACTTACTTTTAAAATAATTTATTAAAAATTTTTGAATGAAGTCCTGCTGGTGCCTCCCCTCCCCTCCCCTTCCCTCCCCTCACCTCCCTTCCCCTACCCACACCTACTCGCACCTTCCCTACCCGCACCTTCCCTTTTCTCTACTCTTCTCTTTTCTCTTCTCTCTCTCCCTTCTCTCTCTTTTCTCTTTTCTCTTTCCTCTCTTCTCTTTTCCCTTTTCCCTCTCACTTTCCCTTTCCTCTCTTTTCCTTTACTTTTTTCTCAAGAACCAAGTTTTTAAAAGACTACCTTTTTTTTTCTTTCACCAATGCTGTGAGGAGAAGACCAGATTTGATTTCAAAGGGCAATGGTAACACAATACCAAAGCAAAGCCTTTGAGGGATGGAGAGCTTTTTGAAGTGCCTTGAAATTAAGGGCCTTTGAATAGGGGAGTAAAGGAAGCTGGTGATGAATCTGGATTATAGACAGCAATAAGGCTGAGCCCAGGGTGCTACCTCAGAATGAGGTGTAGTGACCCGGTTCGTGAGTGACATGACGGCTAAACTTCCAGGCCTGTTGGTCTAATCATACGCTGACACCAATGTGGTGGATGGTGAAGAGCATTTCTTTCCGGTGTGCAAGGTTTTATATGACCAAGTTATGATTACGTCATCACCATGACATTATGGGTTATAGAACTTTGGAGAAACAGGGGCCCTATCTTCCCATACACCGTGAGATCTTCAGATCTGCTTTCCCTATCTAACCACATCATCTCCCCCCCTCTCCATGAACAGAACTTTATAACAGAATGACTTATGTAATTAACAACAAACTGTGAACTGGTTAGTAATGAACATTAAAGGTAACTGCGGTGTGTTAGTACGAACTATCATGCAAACTCAGGTTAACTGTCTCTGTTCTAAATATAAAATGTCAACCTTATCTAAACGGGTTTTTATAAACTGGGCTAACTTATTAAGGAGACAAGGACCAAAAATAAGTACGAACACAACAATGATAACTGGTCCTGCTAACGTGGAAATAAGGGTAATAATCCATGGGGATTGGTTGAACATTGAACTGAACCAGTTCTGTTGAGAGCGTTGTTGGCTACACTGTTCAAGTCTTTGTTGTAGCTCTGTTGAAACTTGGGATCGAATCAGGGACCTTTAGATCTTCAATAATAAGCTGTTTCTGTGTATCCTAAGTTCCAAGTAGCTCAATTTTGGCCTTGCAGTCTTTAACTTGGTTACGTTTCCTGTTCAAATCTCTTAGATTGCTCTCATCCATACAAACTATATGATCAAAGGTCTGGAAATCCTCTTTAGTAATCTGCCAGGCAATATGGTTCATGGTAATGCCATGCTTCTTCATGCAGTTCTGTCCTCGATAGTCAGGAGGGCTTCCTATTTCATAGGCAGATGTTGCTGTACTGTCTATCCTCCACTTACGTTCAAGCTTCTCGTCAGTTACGAGTTTTCTGAAAACTGCTTCAGCTATTGGAGAGTGACAGATGTTTCCCAGGCACACAAACAGCACTGACTTCAACTCTTGACCGCGTATGTCAATGCGCGTTAGGCACCCTTCGCTCCGCCCCTTGCTCCTCACCCTGGCGCCATTTCGCGGCGCGTATGGCGGAGGCCTTTCCCCGACATCTTCAGGGCCCGCGGTGTCAGGCGCTCCCCGTGGCTCCACGGCATCGGTATCCCCCAGCATCAGATTATGTTCCACGGCCAAACCCCCGTTAGAGCCGGGCAGGTGGGACAGCGACTCGGGTCGCCTGTTATCATTGGATGGCCAGTTAGAATTGGTGCAGCAGTCAGCAAACGTGGTCTGAGTGGCAGCTCCAACCCCCCCACCCGTGGTGTAACCTTTAAACAGCTTTGAGCTGCCTTCCAAGTCTCCTGCTCTTGAAGCGCTTTTCGCAGCGTTTGCGTAACTCTCGCCCAGCTTTTAAGGCACTTGCTGGACTTGAAGCACAACATGTCATTCGTGAGCGCCTCAGTACACCTATCCCAGCAATCTGGGAGAATAATATCTACGGGATCATCAATAACACATGATTCTAGTAATCTGACAACCACGCATTCAAAATCATTTGATTTGCAGTTAATACCCCACTGCTTATGCAGCTGCGAAACTACCTTGCCGAGCGACTGCATCATGGCAGTACGGGAGCGTCCTCCCTGCTGAAGTCGGTCCCGCCGCTCCAGCCGTCCCTCAGCGTCTGGCGAGACTCCCGAAATCCGGCCGCTTGTACCCACGTGTCGGGGAGCGGTCCCAGGTTTTGGCACCACTATGCTGCCTCGGAATGAGGTGTAGCGACCCGGTTCGTGAGTGACACGACGGCTAAACTTACAGGCCTGTCGGGCTAATCACACGCTGACACCAATGTGGTGGATGGTGAAGAGCATTTATTTCCGGTGTGCAAGGTTTTATATGACCGAGTTATGATTACGTCATCACCATGACATTATGGGTTATAGAACTTTGGAGAAACAGGGGCCCTATCTTCCCATACACCGCAACATCTTCAGATCAGCTTTCCCTATCTAACCACATCACCAGGGTTTGACATCTCTGCAGATGTAAAAAACATCTTCTTGAATAGTCATTTCTGATTTTATATATATTTATTATTATTATTATTATTATTATTATTATTATTATTATTTTCAAACTTGGAGATTTTCTGTTCTCAAGAGAGTCTGAGAGGAGCTCAACTGAAGCTATCATCTGCCATATTCTCCCTTCCCTCCCCTGTGAATAAATAATGTCAGATAAGTTTTGGAAAGTAAGAAGTAAACTTGTGGAACAAAATGGGGTGTTTGGCCTCAAAATGTATACAGTATTTTCAGAAGCATAGTAATCAAGATTAAAAAACCTTAATTCACATCTGATCTTCTGAGCTCATTGCTCTTTCACAGGGTGTTTTTCAATTGCATGTATTGTCTTCTTGTGTTCCATTTTGGGTATTTCAAAGCATTCTCCTTGTTGTAGTGGAGTCTTTGTGGCCATGTCTTAACCTTCCCACTTCCCACTTCTTTCGCTTGTATTTCAAGATGTTTGCAGGCCCTGATGTTTCCAACAGCTCTGCCTAATGCACTCATAATTCCTTCCAGTTTTAGCTCTCGTGCTGAAAGCACTCTTGGATACCACCCCCTTCTGGATCTGAAATAAATGTGGACACTACACCAAAGCTGCAGCACTTTCCTCAATCCAGACAGGTCTTTCCCTTGTTTGCAATCTGTTTAATAAAATGGAAGATATTCTGTCAGCAATTGAGCATTTAGGACATGGACAACTCTATGGGAATCTCACACTGGACAAATTGAAATCCATTTGGAAAGAAAAAAGTCTCAGGAGGTGCTGTAAACACCAGTGAGGGGTGCTGGAGGCATTCAGGGAAGTCCTTCTCTTCATTCTGTGCAGGACAATGAAGTGATGTCTGCAGGGCTGAGGGAGAGTTGTCCAGGGTGGAGAAAGAGGAAGTTGTGCTCATGTGCTGTGGACATATAGAGGGAAATGTGACCATAGAGAAATTTAGAGCAAGGTGCTGCATTTCAGCCTGACAGGCTGCTTGCAGTGTTTCTAGGTGCTCAAGGTGGGGGCTGTGTGTCAAGGCTGTGTCCCTGCTCCAGGCCAGGCACGGCCGCAGAGCTGAGGGTGAACAGAGGAGGGGGAGCCATGGTGTGGGGATTCTGTGTGACCTCTGAAAACCCCTTGCTTTTGTGGTTTTCAGCTCTAAGCAACAGACAATTGCTTCCTTCCACTCTGCAGTACAGGATAGGAAACAACCTCATCTCCCAAAGGTGTAGAGAAAGTGGTACTATCATGCTGAAAAATGTCTGATTCTCCAGTTGTACCTGAACCCCTCTGACCCTGCCAACCCAGGTGGACAGTTCCTCTCAGGTTTTCCAGGCAGCTTGGTAGCAGTTCACAAGTGTTCTGGGCTAAACATCAGCTGAATCAGGCCCTATCTGCAGATTTTCTTGCCTTTTTTTTCTCCCCCCACATACTCCATTTTGCTTTTCTTTATTATCACAGATTAGGGAAAAAAAATACATATGCAGAAATGTTTAATTAAAATCAATTGAGCAAAAGATTTTGAACATATTTTCTCAACTTTCTCAACTATTTGCTGTTAGATACAATGAAGTTTTAAACATCCTGGGAGCTTGGCTTCAGGATGAATGCCATAACTTCCTTCTGTGTATCATTCTTAAAAATAACAACTTATAGAGTGGTTAGTGATGGGTAAGGTACATCTTCAATTACAAGTCGGAACACCTGGAATTCTTACATTGCAAAGGTATGTTCATGGCCCAGCGTGCTGAGGAATAGCAACAAGGAAATGGTTTCCATTACCCTGTTGTACACTCAACTTATTTCTGTGCTATAAATACCCATTAATATCAGAACATCATTCCATTTTTCCCACGTTTTTGGAAGGTAGGATTGTACGTTGTCTATATTTTCTGTCTCTTTCTTAGCAAATGACAGTTTGGGGAGCTTGTGTTGAACTAAAAGTAAGCCTGGCTTTTGGAAAATATGCTCACTTCCCTAAAACCATACTCTACTTATCGCTGCCTAAATTATAAAATAATTAATCAATAATAAATTAATAAATAATATATAGTGGCACAATATGTTATATATAATAAAATAATATTATAATGCAATAATGAAATAAATAATTTAAAATTAATAAATAATTTAAATACTTTCCACAGATACTGTTAGAGCATGGTATCTATGCTTGATTTTTGGAGTGCTTTCTTACCTAGTATTGTCTTGTCAGAATCTAAAATTATATCTGCACTTCACAAGGGAAAAATATGCGCAGAACCAAAGTCCAATTTAACAAACAGAGTAAAGGCAAACAAGTGGGTAGGAGAGTCCCTGAATGCTGTTAATGCCGTGCCTGGCTCCAGCCGGCGCTCCGGCAAGGCAGGGTGACAGCAGCAGCCCCTTTGCCTCCCTGTTCTCTGTCGCTCCTGCCCGGCTGCAGTGAGAGCTGCACACCAGCTCTAAGTACAAACATGTTTTGATTCAGATGCAATATCTAGAAATAACTTTACTGGTAAAATGAAGTCGGTGGGTTTCCTTGTTTTTTTGTTTTTGGGTTTTTTTCCCCTTTGGGCATTTTGGAGAAATTTCAGTGTGGGGGTGGGGGAAAACAAGGCCGTGGCTGTAAACAGGAACTGATACTGTCTGTGGGACTGAATGGGGAGAGAAACTGAACTGGCTTTGGTGATTCTCTCATACATCTGTCAGTCTGGAAACACTGGGATGATTCACAGTTTGCTGATTAATACAGGAACAAGAAAAGCGGTGTGAATTAACGGCCATTACAGAGATACTGGATGGCAAATGCCCCCCCCAGAACAAATGATATTTCATGAAGATTACTTAGAGGAAGATGTAATGGGTCTTAAATACGAATTAGAAGTAGTCCCATCAAAGCTGTTAACATTAAGGTTTGAAAGCCAAGCAGTGTTATGAGCTGTTTTAACAAACCATACGTTTAGGAAGCCCATCAGTCTGGCTTGTTGGCTGTGTTTCATTTCTATCTCAAGTGCTCAGGCAGCCAGCACTAATAATTTATAGAAATCCACAATCGGAATGCAGCAGCTCTTTTTAGGACTTTGAAGGCTAATCACTGTATTACATATTTCAAAGTTGAACTTTTTATAGCATGCATAAAGGCAAGTATCATCATTATCAGTACATAATTCTGAAAATCACTACCATTAACAAGAAGTAATCCCATGTTACAATTTAACCCTTGGCATATAGGAATGTTAAAGGACAAAGGTAGTAAATGCATTACTTCAGTATATATAATATTCTCTGCATAACCAGCAAAATTTTTCAACATTTGTCATTGAATTAATGAAAATGCAATTCCTAGGATCAGTTTCAGACAGATTCAGATGTGAATGCAGGTTATGCACAAACTGTGCTGAGCTATTTTTCCCCACTACTGAATTCATGAAAGACCCACAAGAAGGGTAAGCCCTTTGGTGTAGCCAGAATAGTGTGATGTCCCAGCTTAAGACATTATGTTAACAATTAGATCTTGTAAAGATACACACACACACACACACACACACACACACACGCGCGCGCGCGCACGCGCATATGCCTGAATTTACACAGTGGCAGGTCATTCCAGGATGACTGCAGGATTATTTCTGAGAGCAGAGTGAATCATGTATGAATCTAGGCTTTGTATGCTCAAGAAAGACTGAAGGTGGATCAGCAGAAGGATGCAGCAAGGGGTCAAGCAGTCATTGGCAGCAATTAGTGGTGCAGCAGAAAAAGAGAGGGAATTGGAAGCTTTGATGCACTTATTCCTGCCTCAGCTCAAGTTTACATTTGAATTATTTTTGGCTTTTATGGTGATTTTGTTGTTGTTGATACTGGGGTTTTTTCCCTCTAGGGATTAGTACCAGCATTTTACAAACTTGCCAAGTTTTGAATAAATTAATGTTTTAATCAGGTCAGGGGTTATTTGAAGTCCGGTTGTGTTTGTTTTTTAAATTCATCAATTGCAAAATGAAAATTTGCCCCTTATGGGAAGGAAAGCTGCCCCATCCTCTCAGGCACAGCAATAAAAATAGCAAATGGGGAAAAAATCTTAACAAAACACTTTTTCCCTCTCTTTTGTCATTAGCAGGCTGCTAATGTTAATGTGTTTCTTCTTCCCTTTCCCACAAGATGAGGACATACTACCCTGGAATACCAGTAATATTGTATCCCTGTCATAAACAAATCAATTTCTCTTAGTGTTTAAATACTCAGGGCTTTTGAAAGCTTCTCTTTGCATAATAAATATGTTTAATATTTCCTCTACTCTGGCATTAAGAATAAAGAGTTACAGCACTGGGTTGAAGGGTAGTTTACAGGACGCTCATACTCAGGCGGTCTGTTTTCCCTCCTCGTTGCTCTGAAGGCTGTGTTTAAGCAATGAATGAGCAATCATATGAGTGCTTTTTTTTTTTTTGTACAACCCCCTTTTCCTTCTCCTTTCCTACTCAGCACACTTTCTGCAGTGGCATTTTAGTTTTCTAGATGGAATTGTGTTTAACAGCATAGCTGCATGATGGGTATGAGATACCTTTTTCTCCTTTCCCTCCTCTCCCAAGAGATGCCCTGTGACTTCCTCTATTAGTCCATTAATCGTCGTAGCTCAAAATTCCGTATGATCAAAGGAGCAGAA
Organism: Parus major; assembly: GCF_001522545.3. Lineage (NCBI taxonomy): Eukaryota > Metazoa > Chordata > Aves > Passeriformes > Paridae > Parus > Parus major. The sequence goes on along the minus strand of NC_031772.1, from coordinate 12,799,122 downwards.
CGAAGTTGTAAAGTGCAGATTCTAGCAATTGACTTGACTGTTTAGGTTCCATAGTGAGCTCCTTTAGAGCTGGAATTAAGCTACTCTTGCTGTATTTTTCGTCCTTGGCTCAGTGCTAGCACAGTGCTGAGTGCTGAACCGGGGAGTGCTGAAGTCAGAGTGGCCACTGACTCCCCTAGCCTGGACCCAGCCCTGCCAGAGCAGCATCCATCCTGTGCCAGCACAACGCCGAGTAATCTTGGCTGGGTTTGATAAAAAGGTCAGTGTTTACATTGCTTTAGTTACTTGACTACAGGAAAAGTGGAGAACCAGTTCACTGAATGAGTAAATCTTGATGATTCTGTTTTCAGTTTAAGCATCAAGTTTCCATAACCTGAAGATTGGCGCATGCTACGAGTGGGAAAGTAAGAATTAAAACAAAATGTAAATGGGAAATCTGGAAACAACATGAAGTCTCTTGTAAAAGTTTTCTTTATGCTGTGATGAGTCACTTCAGGAATATAGTTGGTGTTAATGCCTGTTTATACATGCAGTTAGAAACTAATGCTGTTTTCTCTCATTAATAGTCTTGTTTTTCTTGTTTGCTTAAGGAAAAATTGCAGACTGCCCATACCTGTGGTGTTTGCTGCAGATTGACATCTGCTTTTGCAATTCTTACACATCTCAAATTCCTGTTGATGTAACTGGGAGTACAAGCTCTTCAGGAATAATGTCTGACTCTTGATGCCATTATTTGTGATTCTACAGTTCCCCAAAGTGTGCTAATATCTCTCAAATAGAGGTAGCGTCATTTGACATGTAAGTTCTTATCTCATTAAGGTGAATTATTGTTACTGAAATGTGAATGGCATTCTGTTATCAGAGAATTTTATGTATATGAAGGTTTAAGAGCACCTAAGGCCAGCAAGAACAGAGAAATGCTGATAACATCACCACAGACTGTGTGATGGTCCTGAAATCTTTAACTGAAAAAGGTTTTATATCATATCATATCAGTGTTTCTCCATAGTTTAGGACTTGGACTAAAATCCCCAACATTTATTTATGTTGTTTGGGTTTTTTTTAAGGAAATTAAAAATTACTACTTAGTAAGAACTTTTTCATAAGAAAAAATTTTGGCATTGAGGGGGAATATTTTGTGCCCAGTCCAAAGTCTAAACTTTTTCCGAGATAAGTGGTGTATATCTATATGTCTATGAATTATATTTTTAAAAAGAACTGTGGCCTTCATGAGGGACATTATGTGGAATAAGGTCTGTAAGGAACTTCTGTCTTCAGTGTGTTGCTCCATTCTAGGTTGGCAATATATAAAGTTACTGTGCTTTAGCTTATGGAGAGCTAAATAATAATCCTCCAGTTTCATCCTTTATAAAGCATTTATCAGAATGGTGGGCTAAAATATTACTTTCTCTATGGTTTCTTATTTTTTCTACTTATGATAACAGTATTAAGACATTTTATAAGATGAAATGCTGTCTAGCTGCAATTAAAAGACACATTTTGCATATTTTTGTCTTGATCAAGCTAGGGGGAAGGGATGTACCTGGTGCCTAGATTATTGTGAAACATAAATGAGAGCAGAGTTGGATTGTACTCTGTTCTCCTAAAAGACCCTATTAGCTCCTCTGACTGCCTACTAAAAGGCTTTTATTGCCCTGCCTCACTAACATTTTCCAAATAAAACATTTTTTGCCAGTTTCTGAAGAAATAGCAGAGCAAATACCATCTTAGACAGGCTGGAAGGAGTCCTGTGCCGTGAATTATAAACCAAAACAGTTGGCCAGAATAAGGAATTAAAGTAATCCCTGACACTAGGAACATGAAAATGAGATGACCTTCTATACATGTGAGTTTCTAACCCAGCTGCACCACAGGCTCCCCTCTATCGCTGTTTCTCCACACCTTTACTGGGCAGAAAACAAAAGCCCAGCCATTCAGCTGAGAAACTGGAACACATGCTTGAAAATGTTACAGACTTTAAATGCATTGTATTTTAACCGTAGTTCATGATTGGAATGACAAGAAGGAAATGAGCAGAAAATGTCCTATTCTATCTTTATATAAAATCTTGCTCGTGAAAGATACAGTTACCACAATAATGATGGGATGCCAATTGATTCATTGTGCTGAGAGAGAGACAAGTGCTGAGCCAGTGAGCTAGCAGGGTCATTTTCTTGCTCCAGATCCATTTTGGTTGTTTGCTGAGGAAGGGCAGGAGAGGGTTATAAAGCTGGTGCCACTAAATTCAGTGCATGTTTTTCTCAGAAAAGTAAAGACGCCACCAGCCAAGGTCTCTTTCCCTTGGAAATTGTGGCTGGAAAGGGCCCCTTTGGCTCCTCAAAGTGGGCAGTCAGACAGTCCCTTTCCTGAATCCCAGGCAGGCACCAGACAGCTGAAGAAAGAGAGGCACCAGGCTGAATTAGATTGTCTCCTGCTTTGGACAGTACAGCAGGGAAGCAGGCTTAATTGCTTTGCAGCTGTTCATTTTTTCCCCTTCTCCCTCCCCTGCTTCCTCTCCCTCCTCCCAGCTGACTCCAGAGGCAGCCCCTACTCCAGCCCCTGGAAACCACCTCAGATTGGGGGCAGAGTATTAGAGGTTTGTGGACTCATTTTTATCAGTCTTTATACTCTTTTCTCAAGCCTAGCAGCAAATGGGAGCAGAAAGGAAAGTATTAAGAAAAAAAATGGTGTAACCTTGTGGTTTGTTGTTTTTTTCCTTGGTTAGTTCATGCCCTGAAAGCTTCTGGGACAGGGCAGGGCAGCACCAGGCAGGTGACTTGGGTGGCATCATATCAGGAGAGTTATCACCAGCAGGATATGGCATCCTGTGTGAGCAGACAAACCAGGAGACCCTTCAAAAGAGCCCTCTGTGATGTGGCACTACCTGCAGCAGGATTTACAAGATATTTGGGATTTGCTCTCCAGAGCTGCTGCTCCCTTTACAGAGCTCTCCCAGCCTCCTGTCAGGCTATGTGACTGTCAGCTGGGGCTGGTTTGGTGATGGTAAAAGAGCCTTGACACCAAAATGATCTTGCCATGATTATTCAAGGCAAACTCTTTCAAACCTTGGAGAACTCTGCAAGTTTTCCAGCCCTCAAAAACTGCTCAGGCCAGACTTGCAGATTTGTATGTATCTCACAATCCCAAACTGTCTCAACCTCATGTTTGTTCAGGAAACAAAGTTGGTTTTCTTAATTGCTCTCATTCCCAGATTTAAAAGTTTAAAAGATGTTTCTGTGCTGGAGCAATGAGGCTGTGGGCAGCACTGTTCTCACCTGCTCTGCAGAGAGGAGCTCTGCTCACCTGCTACTCAGCCAGCCTTCCCAGCTCTGTTCACCTCCTGCAGCAATGTCAAGCTAACCCAATTTTTCAGCTGGTATTAAGTGCCGTAGGCAAGCTTCAGAGATGTCTTTTTAATTCCTGAACTTGTAGAATTTTGTGAATATTTTCCCTCCAGTTCCACTGACTCATGCAGTCCAGAGAGTGGAGGCAGTGAGAGAACATGAAGACTGTAACCCAGACCTTATTTACTTATCTGGTAAAGCCAGTTGTCAGTAAGCTTTTCACCTATCTGTCCTCAAAGATAGTACTTCCTGTGAGTCTGTTTGGCCTCCCAGGTAAAAATACGGCATCAGTAGTACTTGAGTATCCTGAGCCAATGCACCTCCTGTGCTGGGATGCCCTGTCTGAGTGATAGCATTCCAATGGGAAATGCTGCTGAGCACACAGCCCGATGCAGGGCACGCAGTGTTGTTGGGGGCACAGGGTGTCATGGCATACTAATCTCTTTATTCTGGACCTATTTGCTGCTTATTTTTTATGATATCCTTAACAGCCTAAACCAGAGCTTGGGGTGGGCACCAGTACAGAGTTTTGACACGTTTCTTTTAAGGCACAGAACTGTAATGGGGATCATTGTTTAGTGCCAGTGGGAAGACTGAGGGTGTCATTCCTGGAAAGGGAGTGTAGCTATGAGATGCTTCAGTGCTCAGAGAGATATGTGTCTGTAACAAATGGATTTAGAAATAAGTTGCAGTAGTGTGGCAGTGACATTTTTTTCCCCTAATATGTTCAACATGTAGCTATGATAGCTCTGGCAGTTAGATTTGAATTGAAACTGGTTCCACAAGGTACAAAGGCTCTCAAGCCTCATTGCTGAGACCGGAAATCCATTGTGACTCCTGATTAGTGCTGGTGAAATCGGAAACCTTTCTTGGGGCAGATAATGATCTCGCAAATGAAAATATAACCTGTTAATCCTGAATTTCAACAGGGTGGTTATACAACCCCAGGCTAAATCCAGGGTATGTTTTATCTGTGCACCTTTTGGTCAGAAAGTCTTTGCTGATAGGGAGGATGGATTTGGACCCCTGCAATACCCTCTCCTCAGAGCTCCCCTGCTTAATGCCAGGCCTGTTGCCAGAGGCAGCAGAGGAGCGGTGAGGGTGAGACTGAGTAAAGAAATTGAGGTTCACATGTTGGGACCACCCCTCTGAACTTCTTAACTGAAGAACCGTAAAATTTGGCCTCTGTTTAATGTTCCTCCCAATGACAATCACCACTGCCGAAAGACAAGGTGGCCTGGTTGGGGCTATCCATGCTTTTGCTGTCCCACAATAATCCCTTTAATTTTGGGTAACAATAGGTTCTGGTTTTTCCTATGTTAATAACAAGTTCCAGGGTATAAATAACTGCAATTAAAACACCTAATGATTTACCATTGGACACCTATGCAGTCTGCTGGAGCCTTGTCTAAGCAAGGAATTTTTTCTCCTGCCCTGAATATTTTGTAATTGTTCTAGAAAGAGCACATGGATGCTCCAGGCATTAAGAAGTGCCAACCAAGGTACATTGTGGTACCAGGGAGCAGAAAACAAATAGCTAGGGCTGTGCTGCAGCCAAAGGGAGTGCTCCATTCAGACCTGCAGCCTTGGTTTGCTTGACTAGTTCTGTATATTGACCTTTGTTTTTTAAGAAAAACACAAACAAACAGTATTGCTTTCTTATAGGATCCATTAACTTCTTCAGAGGTTTTGTGGTGCCTGTTTGATGAGAGCAGCACACATGTGGCCATGTACTGCAGCCTGAAACACCTCTGCTGTTCTGCTTCTGTTGGGTGTTTGCAGAGAGAACCTGCATTGCCCTTCCTTTGTGCTTTTGGAAGAGACAGTCTGTATGTAAATATATGTAAACGGGCCTAGTCACATTTGCCAAGGAGATGGGGGTGATGGAGAGAGGGAAATTCACCTCTCCTTTCTGTGGAGGGGCATTGAGTCCCAAGTGTCATTTTCTGAGAGCGCCTGTGATGTGTTTGATGTGGAGCCTGCAAATGGAGTTGCTTAAACATGCCAGTATGCCTAAAAATATAAAAATAAAAGCAGCGCTATTTTAAGACTCGAGAATCAGGGATTATAAATAGCTCAACTGGTGTGTTACTCCTGGCTGGGTGTGTCGGTCCATAAACATCAGCACAACTGCCACTTCCCTTTGAAGCAGCTTGTAGCTAATGACTGCAGCTGCAGTGCCTCCTCTGCATTCCCATGCTCTCCCGATAAGCACAGGGCACTGATAAGATGCTCTCCAGGCTGAGTCCATCACACCAGCCCTCAAGTGGCCAGCTTGAGACTTCAAGCACACATGAATGGGAGGTGAGTGCAGGTTGGCAGGGAGCTGTGGAGCTGAGATTCAGTGGAAGGAGGCAGTGCTGGCTGAGTACAGCAGAGGTAGTTCTGTTGAGAATAGGCTGTGGAGCTGGGCCTGCTGAACCCCAGAAAAAACACAAAATAGTTGTGTGGTTAAGCACTGGTTTGGGCCTTGTGAGCTGTGGATTTAGCACTCTCCATTGTCTGTCTTCCTCTGTGACTGATTGGGATACATCTTTCTGCTCCCATCATTTAGACTTCTCCTGTGGCCAGTGGAGGAAAAGCTGTTTAGAGAGTAATTTCAACTCACCATAATGTGCACCTCCAAGATGTGGTGGACAGGCTGCAGTGCGGGGAGCCTGGAAAACATGCCAAGGCTTGGCCCTTGCCTGCTGGAGGTGCCTTTATTCCCAGTCTGTGGAGGCAAGAGCAGCTGTGGTGATTCAATATATAAAAGTAAAGTTGAAAGCCACGCAGGTAACTTAAATAGCTGACTTTCGACATTCTGACTTTCAAAAATTGTTTCCGTTTGTCTGTTATTCCAGTGTGGTGGCTGGAAAGGAGCACCTGTGATGGTGTGTTCCTCTGCCTCCATGCTGCGTGTGAGAGGCAGGGGGTCAAGCTCTTCCTTGGAGGAATTCTCGCTGATTCTTGCACCAAGTAATGAAATGTTTATTTGCAATATTATGGAGCCAGGAGCCATCTCTGGGTGATAGTTCTGGAGACTAGTAAACAAAAAAAAGGCAAGGAACTCAAACTGTAAGAAGAATTCTTTGGGTCTAAAGAAAAAAACTAGATAATAGTGTTCAAAAAGGTCTGGAGTGGTGTATGTCAGGACAAGGTGCAAATGAATCTGCCAAGCCCCTGCACAGATAGGATGCTAAAATCTGGGCTATTCTCACAGGGAGCTCTGAGAAGCTTGTACCCAGAAGGTGAAGCAAAGGGAACTTGTTGGCCATTTCTTCTTTTCATAACAAATAGAAATGGGTCAGGAATCTGTCCTGGTGTAACTGAGTCTTCCCCAGACAGGCAGAGCTTATTTCATTTTCTTGCACTGGAGGAAAGCTGGCAAACAGGCATCAGTAAAAGAAGCAAAACACCCTGATGTCTGAAGGTTTCCAAGAGCTCATGCTGAATTCTTACTCTGTAGACTGCTTGTGATACATATACACCAAGCCATTAGTGATAGAGAAAATTATTTCCATCAAAAATTGAACAGGAACAGCAGCAATGACAAATAAAGATCTTACAGGTTCAAACCTGAAAGCTGACATCTCCGTTTCCAAAGCTGGATGTCTTCAACTAACCACCTAGAAACAGTATATTAGTAATCTGCTGACTGCAGTGGGCCACCTGTGTTCCCCACACTATTGACAATCAGGGAGCTTCTGGGGGTCCTGAACACAGATCTAAAAAGTTACAGTTAAGTACCAGGCTAAAGATGAAAGCCTTTTTCTGAAAGTGAAGTTGTTAGTTCAGTCTAAGAGCAGAGACTTCTCCCATGGTTCTCTGTGGTCAGAGATGCTCCTGGGGGGCAGTGGAATGACTGATTTAGTGCTACATGTCTCCTTGCTTTTATGCTGAACTCTAAATCATGACTGCATTTGGTGACACTTATGAGTGCAGCACAGAGCCTGAGACCCCTCAGGTGCCACAAGCACCCAGATCTCCTCTTCCCTGACCTGGGGGATGTTGCAAGCTGAGGTCTATGGCTCTGGGAGAATGCACAACACACATGGACACAGACAGACACACAACCTGTTACAGTATAAAGATGCTCATCTTGCTTTTTATTTCCTCTCCCCACTCCCTCCTTCTTATTTTCTATAGTCATTGCAAAACAGGAACAAATGAATGTGTCACTCTAAACCATGAAACCACTTAGTCCATGAAGACAGATTTGGTGTCTTTGTGCTGGCAGTGACAGGCCAGCGTCACTCCATAGTGATCCCACTGTTCTCCTCTGCCCTGCACCCCACTGCCCTCCCCACCCCCTTCAAGATTTGCTCCTTGTTTGCCTGCCTCTGTTTTTGTGGTTGGTTACCAGAAGAAGAGTGGAATGGATTTAATGATTTGTTGGCTGCAGTGCTGGCATGATTAAGTCAATAAAGCTGCAAGCTGAAAACAGTATAGTTACAGTATATGACTTTAACCTTGTTAATGCATGTTTACGTCCTCCTGCCCAATGTACAGCTTTATATTGTATAAAGATCTGACCAATCTTTAACCCATTAAATAATTCATAAAGTAAGAGCAGACATCAGCTACTTGCAGAGCGGATCAGTAACCATGGGGTCAGCAATAACTTTGGCTCCCTGGACCATATCCAACATGTTTAAACTCTAGTGATGTCACCAGGCAAGCTTCTAAGCTTAATCATTTGGATGGGAGCAAAGGGAAGTTAACGGCTGACATGCAGTGTCTCTGGTGTCTCTGCAGAACAGACACGTGTGAGGGCTCTGCAGCAGCTCTGCCTTGCAGGAAGTGTGGCTGAGGTCCAGCCTCCCAGTCTCTTTTGTGCACTCCCCTCTTTCCTTACAGCGAAAGTGTGGCTGGCCAAATGTTCAAAGGCACATGTTTCCTAGACTCCTATTATCTTAAGTGACAGAGACACCAAAATACTGCAGAATTTCAGGGACATCTTGGCTGACATGAGAAGATGGTATTTGGAGGCACTTGGAAGGTTTTCTCATAATGGATTAATTTTGAATGAAAAACATCTGCACGTAAATGATGAAGAAGGACATGTAATGGGGATGGAACCAGGCAAAGACAGGAATGTGGGAGAGGATGTGGAGTGAAACTGGACCATTCTGCCTGCAATAAAAGTTGTCATTATAGAATACCAAGCAGGACATGCAGGAAGGTCCCAAGATTTTCACACATAACTATGTCAGCCAGTCTCTTCTTTTTGTAAAGACAAAACATGACATGTCCCAGCACCGAGCTCTCTTCACACAGCTTGCAGCTGGGCACTGAGGCATTCTTCAGGTGCTGTGATGTCTGAAGCTGTTGCAAGCAGAGTTTTTTGAGGACTTAAGGGTCAAGGCACAGTCACATGGGGCATGTGGCTGGGACATGCTGCACTCCACTGGTCTGTGCATCCAGGTTAGAGGCCTTAGGGGACCATTACACCACTGCATAGTTTAGTGCTGTTCTGAGATACAACCAGCTGTGACCAGACCTGGAGAAGTGCAGAGAGAACATGACAATGACTTGTATGTGGAGTGAAGCAGGAAAAACCCTTCCACCTCTCACTGGTGAGCAGCAAGGAAAGCAGCTCTGCCATGTCTGTGGGGTCATGACACATTTCAAAGGTAAGCCCTCACGGTGCCTCAGGAAATTTCCCTCATTCTCCTTTTCTGGGAGGAACTTTAATTTGTTTTGGAGGGAAACTGAGACAGGAAGCAATGAAGTTGTTTGCCCATAGACACATGAAGAATCTCTTTATGACAGAACTGGAAACTGGACCTGGTCATGTGAGCCCAAGTCGATAGGAATGGCTTTTGTCCTGTGACTCAGTAATGGAACAAACTCATTGTTCAAGATCATCTCCTTTAGAGGCTTGGGAATTCACCTGTAATGACCCCAGGTTTTACTTCTTCTGACAAATTGCACGCTTACAGTTTCATGAGCTCACCCTCCACTGTGTGTCCAAAGGGACACTTGCTTGTGCAGCTGAACTCCTCAGAGTCTTGAATGCGCAGCACAGAACCATGTTTGCAAACAGACATCTAGTTTCTTCATGACTAGGACTTCTGAGGCTATTAGAGACACCCAGGTAAAAACTTTCACGTGGTTATTTGTGAGGCAGATGGCTGTGTACATCTCAGAATCCACCACATCCACCCAGTAATGAATTTTCCAGGTGCCAAAAGATAGGCAGCTTGTGTTGGAAGTTAGAGCCAGGACCTTCAGTCTGCTATTGCCAGCATCTGCAGGCAGAGATCAGGGACAAGACTAACCCCCAGAGCTAATGCTCATTATTCTCAGTCACTCAGTTATTCCCTGTTTCTTTGTGGTGGTTCTTTTAAAGATTCTCAATTTAATTTACCCTGCCTTTTTGGTTTAGTTTGTTTTGTTTTGTTTTCTTGGTTTGGTTTTTGCTGTAATCCAGAGCAGCAGTCTCTGCTTTAGAGAAGATGCTCCAGAATTTATGGCAAGTCATATCTGATCTGTGTAGAAATTCCATGTTCAGTTTTCTTTGTTTTTAGCTTGGAACATTGTGTGATGTGCCTGAAAATCTTTCTTTACCGGTCCGTTGATTTCAATTAATGAGCCCACATACACCTAGTGATGTTTTATTATCACTCACCCATCATATGGTGTTATAGCAGGTGGTAATTTTTGTGCATTGACTGCAGTTTTTTTCTGCTTAATAGAAAACAGAGCTGCTCCAAGCATGTGATAATGCTGAATGGGGGGATCCCAACTTCTGACCCATAGCTAATATCCTGCAAGTCACATGAAGCTACTGGGGATACTTAAGCTGTATCTCAAAATGCCTGATTTGTTATCAGCAAATAAACACCATAAATTGCTTCTAATATGACATGCAGTGGTTAAATGACAATATCCTTATTAATATGTGTGTATATCAGCCTTTCAGTGTGTATGAGGGGGGAGTATGAAGTGGTAAATTATTTAAAAATAATAGGGAGTATTTACAGGAAGACATAAAGAACTGTCAGTTGAGGAAATCAGCATTTTATATTCTTGTTCCAGATGACCTTGCTCCAAGGACAAATCAAAGCTTTATGAAATGAAGCTGCAGATGGCTAGTCTCAACTATGTAATAATGAAATGACATAAGAAAAAAATGAGACATCTATAGTTTGTAAATATAATCTGAATGGAAGGGGAGAAAAAGGATTTTTTTAAGGGGAGGCTGAGTTGACTTGGTTACAACAGTTCAGCTTCAGGTGTTACAATAATAATTTCCATTTAAAAACATAATGGAATCCCTCCTTATTCCCCATACTCAAGGTCACCTTAAAATATTTTTAATGTGTCAATGTCTTGGTTTTAAAGATTTGATCATGAGGACTACATAGTCACAGCCTCCTTTGTATCCATTATTTTAGCATATTATTATTATCACTGCATTTTGTTTTGTAAGTTATGGTGTCCTATTTTTTTCATCAGATCATCTGATTGGGCAGATGATCTGATGAAACCCTTTTCAGGTGTTGGACTAGTTTCATCTGTTAGGACAGAGTAAGGGTGTGAGAAGTTTAATACTGAAAAAGTGATGTGATACTTTGTGCCAGAATATGCTTTGTTTGTGCACTTACATGAGAAATCAGGAATAATTATGCTGGGTTTTTCTTGTGGGGAGGTTTTCATGCAAAGGGTTTTTCAGAAGTTGTTAGATATCCAAATACTGTTGAAAGTGAAGAAGACTTGGACATCTGCCTCTGCAAATTGATCCTTTGCATGACAAGGAAAAAGAAATTAATGGAAATGTTAACAGGGAGAAAGCAGGGGATTTTCAAAATCTCAGTGATCCAGACTACCTCACTGCAGTTCACAAAGCTTTTCAGAAATGGGCAGGTAGAAAACTGATTTATCCATTAGCTCAAGATTTTCTGACTTTCACTTCATCAGTGTGAAATATTCAGTATTTCTTTTGTCAGACCTCTTCTGCTCTCCTTAATACATGCATTTACCAGCCAGTTATTGCACTTCCCTGTAGCAGCTTCTGCTGGGTGTTGAGTTAACTTGACTCCTTTGGAATTGCAGCACCTCTGAGAGCATGACTTGACATAACACAAGGGTTGCTTGAGTCAAACCACTTTATAAGATACAAGATATTGTAGTTTGTCATCACAGCTAGCACTGTCTTTTGTAGAGACAGGCAGAAGGACTACCAGCCAAAATTGAGTGAGATAAATACAGTTTTAGATTATCTTATTCAATTTATAGGCAAGCTGCCCTCCATGAGAACAAGAGTGTGGTGTCAAGGGTTGGAGAATCACAGCAACTGTACAACCCAAATATAAGTATGTGTTCTGTGCAGAGAATTCAATTTTGGATCATCACTATATGTTATAGAGAGAGGTACAAAATACCCATCCCTGCATCTTTACAGAAAAACAGTAGCAGACAGTTTCTGTTAAAGAATGGTGGTATTGGATGAGTCTGACCCCAGAGTGCAGCTCTCAGGTGGAAGAAAAGTGTGTGAACACTGCAGGCACCTAGATCACACTGCCATGAGGGGCCTGGCAGAGAGTCTTCCTGAAAGGTTTGCTTTGCATGTGGGATGGTGGATCAAAGCTGTTCTCCAGGCTACCTTCACCCATGGCCTGGGAATTTATCAGGGCCAAAGGATCTGTTTTCAAGGGAGCTGCTGTTGCTGGAATCTTGATCACACCTCTTTACAAGCACTGCAGTCCCTGGGAGGTTGTGTCTGTCTGTAACACACCAACTCTTCCATTCCTCAAGCTCTTGGCTGCTCCCAAAGCTGTTTCCAATGTTCCTTACAACTACATTGGTGCTGGTAACAGCATCACAGTTTGATTTCCACATGCCTGCTAAAGGATTCATTTTTTCTAAGAGAAAAATCACTATTGTAATAATTCACTCTGGATTTTCTGTCTTTCTGTCGCATTGGTTGCTGTTTCTCTTTAAGGACATGATTTGATGGATGAAACCAGCTCTGAAAATATTGGTAAAGTCTTTGCACAAAAGCTTTATCTAATTCAAATAACTTTTTTTTTTTTTAAGAGGGGAAGTGGAGTCAGTTTCCATCTTATTAGAATTGTGGGTGCATTTTAAAAGCATTTGGATACCTTGACAAAATTTTGTGTTGTTTAGAACAGCATGAAGTAGAAGAACAACAACGGGGAAATCAGTGCTTCACCTGCTTTGCTTGAAGGTAGGAAGAAGATCCTGATAAAATTGCTAGCCAGGTGTGGTGATCTTGTCCCTGCTCGCAGCAAGGAAGGAGCACTACCTTTCAAGAAAACTACATGCTCATGCTGTATGAAAAGAAAAAAAAACTCAGAAGTTTTTTTTAACAAAATCACATATCCATGGATCATTTACAGTCTTCAAACAAAGCCTTTTCCTGACTGACAGGCCCCAAGATAAGCTTAGAAACTTGAGTCTGGCAGTATTTCACATGCTTGTGTATCAAGTAAATGGGTGAAAGATGGGTAAAAAAACCCTAGATCCACCAAACTGCACAGTTTATTTTATCAGTGTTCATACATTGTGCTAAAGCAAACACACAAACAGAAAGCTTGGGAGCATTTTTGAACTGAAAGACTGTTTTATCTTGAAGAGCATCTCTGAATTGTGAGCAGAATAGAGGAGAAAAAAAGACAGAAAACTTCCAAAGAGCCGATGGAGAGTTTTGTTAACGGCAAGAAGCAGAGGCAAGGAGCACAGGTAACCCCAGACTTACGCATGAAGCAAATGACAGTGGCATCTCACAGACATTACACTCTTGAGTGGGCTGACATGATCCTTTTGACAAACCTGACACTGGATTTTGTTTGCTTTATTGTATTGCATAGGTTACTATCTTAGTATCTGAGTGCATTAACAGCTGTGGAGGCCATGAGCCTTCTTTGTAAAGGTGGCATCAAGGTTTCCTGCAGGAATGCACGAAGTCACTACACACTAGGAGTCTCCGTGTGGCTTCTCTGTAATTCTATTTCATGAAATTCTTAAAACTATATAGTTGGGTGAGGCAGCTTTAATGCTATTGGTGCTTTAATGGCTTAGTCTGTAGTATTTGTAGTATGGTTGTGCCCAGGGGTCTCCTGGGCTTCACAGTGAAGTGCTGCCCTGTCGCCCTGAAAGCTCAGCTTCTGAGCTTGCTGACATGGTTTTCTAAGGATTTTCTCAGGACAGTAACTGTAAACATAGATATGTGTGCATTCTTTCTGTTACACGTCTTCTGATGGGCATTTCTTATGGCCAGTGCAGTGAGAAAGTGTTATCCTGACCATCCAATCCCTGGCCATGGTCACAAGCCTATAAATCCTGGGAAGGAAAATAAACTCTGCTCTTTCTGCACCATACCTCAACCTGTGTCCGCGTGATCTATTGATCTTCAGCGGTAACACTGCCCAAGCTTGAAGTCCTCACCAAAGAGATGCAGCACAGTTCCTGGATGGAAGAAGATGCATCAGAGGGCAAGTGGGAGTGGAGGGAAATGCAGGGGCATTGGTTTGAAACTAGTGTTTTCATTTTCTCAGCAGAATACAGAACTCCCTGTATGTGATGGATGTTCTTAAAATACAGAACAAAACTTGGTTTGTGAAACTTCATCCCACCCCTAGGGAACAGCTGTCCCTGCCATGATAACGAATTGCCCACAAGTCCCCAGGCCAAGAGCCAGGGCCATAGAGCAGGTCAGGAGTGTCTCTGCTCAAGTCCTATAGCCATGGTTTTCTGGTTGTTTCTTGTGTTTCTTATTTACTATGTGATATCATGATAAATACTTCAAACTAAGTTATCTTTGGTTGCTGAAAAAACCCCAAACCTGGTGAAAAGTGTAGTTTGTCTCGCTCATGTACTTGGAGCAAACATCCACCCTGGGTGCCTCATTTCCTCTGGTCTTTTGTTTTTATGCTCATCTCAACAGCCCTTCTGGTTTAAGCTCTGAAATCACTGGATTAAGCTGGATGCTCCATTGGAAGTAGAGGGAATATTTCTCAAATCAGCAGTGTCTTTTGAAATGGAATAAACTTTTTCAGTTCAGGTACTAGAAGTATTTTTAATTAGCCCCTTTTCTGTTCCTCCACTACTGCTAATGTTTTTCAGTTAGGAAGTGCAGCTCTTCCCTGACTTTGTAAATATCTACTGAAATTTGCAGTGCTGCTTGCCTCTCTCTCAGTAACCTTGCTGTGACCTGGTTATCTATTAGAACTACAAAGAATTCAGTCTTTAATTAGTCCATCTGTTAACTATTCAAATTCATTACTTAGTTTTATTGTCTGAGCCTTTAACATGCTGAATGGTCTCACCTGGCAACTTATTTCTTATAAAGCAAATGTGCCTTTCTAAGAGCCATTTTGATGCAGATAACTGTCTTTTCAGCATTGGACAAATGAGACTGTCTAACAGCCTGCAGTCCCCTTCCCGCCGTCACTGAAATAAATTGTACATCTCCAATAGCTCTGGGCTTAAGTCAATACAGTTTAACATGTACAATTTCTTTATTATATTCTTTGGAGTTAAACGATAAGAGCAGATGGGAAAGTTTAATAATGACAAATGAGTTTAGTGTTTTCATATAGTCCTAAAAAACAATGAATGCTCTTTATTAAAGATTAGAGGATTTTTTACATACTTACTGAAGAGTGATTACAGCTGTGGTTTAGATCCTCAGAAACTCTTGCTTTTAAATTCTTTTTGGACTGTTTTTTAATGAGGATTCAGAGGAATTAAGGGCCATAAATTTACTCATTCTTACTTAAGTGAAGCCACAAAGTGATTACTGGATATTAAGTATTGAGAACTGAAGTTTATCAACCATGTTCACACAGAACAATTAATCTCTATGCTTATTTGCTGCAGCTGTGCATTTTCTGTGCAGTCAGATGAAGGAGTTCAAGCTCATCAGTGGATTTTTGGAAGGATGTCAGTTCATAAATGTACATAGTAGGGCTCAGTGGCACTGTTTGCACGCTTTCCATTCAGCAGTTGCCTGAATGGTTGTTAGACCAGAACCACACTCACTACAGCTGGGTGCAGAGACCTGCAGATTTGCCTATTGTGTACCAGTCAGGTGGCTGTGGGGCACTGGTTTCACTGGGCTGTGCAACAGCCTTTACAGTTGCAGTCAGTGGCTGAACAGTAACAGAAGCATTACACATTCCTGTAAGCCTGGACTCTTTTCTCCCTGCTCTTGTAACTAGTGCATGAGATACTAAGTCAGAATTGTGTAGTTTTCCCCAAGGCCTTTTTGAGCAGAAATTGCCCCATTGGAAAGCCCAGGGAGTGCTACAGGAGCTCTGGACCTGCTGTGACACTACCTGGCAACAGGAGCACATGTTCTCAAATGTACTGTCCCTTTCCAGGTCTGTGTGTGATGTGCCATTTAGGGATACTGCCCATTTTAATATGAGTTTTGGGAGGGGAAAATGGAGAAAAAACCCCTGAAACCTAAATGCAAATGCTTTTAATGTTTTTGGGGGGTTTGGGTGTTTTTTTGGGAGGTTTTTTTGAAAGTCAAGTAGTCAGAACCTCCCATAGCTCTCTTCACCCTCCAGTGTAACTTTACGTCTCAGCCACACAGACCCTTGTGTGGAAACACCCACTTTGAACATTCCCAGCTTTGGCACTGGAATCCTCCTCTCTTTGCTGTCTTCCTGGATTTACAATGGGATAAATCCAAACTACAGATGAGTTAAGATTATGGCTGCTTTGGCTTGATTTTACTAGGGGAAGAAAAGTGATTTTTCTTGGGAAGTGATGAAAAGGAAAAATATTTAAAGTTCATTAACCTTTAGTACAGATTGCAGTGCCCTTTAGACTACACCGTAGCTATTCTTAGTCATGATGTGCAAGTGGTTATTTTTTATTGTACAGGAATACAGTAGTTCCCACTAGTGGTGAAAAGAGAGAACTTTTTCCTTTTCCTTTCTGTTTTTCTTTCTTGTCTTAATTTAAATGTAAACTTGTAGAAGTCAGGATTTTGAATTGACTCTTTGGCTTCTCATCTATGCTATTTTGTCCTAAATTCCCCAAAAGCAAACTGCATATCTCTAGACTGTTTCTTTACTGGCTAATTTAGTGTTACACAACTTTGCTCTGAAAAACTCAGCAACCCATTCAGTGTATTTGCAAATAAACTTTGCTGATTGTCATTATTGTTATAGGGTGCCTGCAGAAAATCATGTATAATTAAGCAGTTGTACCTTTACAGCACAACAGCAACAATTAATAATGTGATTTACAATTCTTTGCCATTAATAATATGGAAAAATCAATATTATTTTCTTGATGCTGCTTAGGTGAAATTAGAATGAGGTGGACATGATTAGGAGAAGATACTTTAATGTTATGATTTGTTAATGCAATAGCCCAGAGCAAGACATCAGAATGATTGTCCTTACACTAAAACTCCTTTGCTTCAGTAAGCACAGACCCTCTGTGCACCACAAGATGAGTTTGGAGGAGATTGGATACATGGCAGGGATTTAGGTGGTATGGACATTTCAGCCTCTTTCATGTGCAGGGTACACAAACTGAATCTCTCCACTTTCAAATATTCCCCCAAAGGCAATTTGCTTTATTCAAAGCTTAACTGTGTCTGCAGAATCCTGTCTGACATGAAAGCAGACTTCCAGCTTAAAATGAACTTTCATATTTACATCTGTAGTAAATCATATTTACTTTTTCCTCCCCTCCTGTTTTTCTGTGGGAGAGAGGGAGTAAAATCAGTAGGAGGGAAGGGGAATGAGGAGAGATGTGTCCAGCAGGAATGTAAGCAAAGCACCAGTAATAAAATCTAGTCTTATGAGACTGCCCATGAATAAGAATGATAATGAGAGCAGTGATGAGGTGCAGGTTTGTGTTTTTTAGTAAATTATCTAGCAGGCATTTACATTTCATCAATTGTACTTTTGCATAATAGACCAAAATGCTACAACAAAAGGAGGCCCCATAAAAATGAGTAATTTCAGTGACGTTCTTGGTAATCCCTCTTAGAAAGAATGACTTGGAAGGAATTGGATGTTTCCTCATGGTGAAGCCTCTGGAAAGGTGCCCCAGGCTCAAGGAACTTTCCTGGTGACAAATGCCTTCCAAGGCTTCCTTCTGGCCACTCTGAAATATGACTCGTATCCTGTTTTCTCCATCTGAACATTCTAATTGTCAGATGTCAGAAGGCAACAACCATTTTCTTCTTGTTTATCTCCTGATAACATTGATTCTCAAACAAAGGATGTAGGCTTCCACTCTGAAAACAAAGGAAGCATGGCCCAGCTAAGGATGCTGGATATAATATACTTACTTCTCCCTGCCAATAATAACTTAACATCAAAAATAATGTAGAAGCTGGATGTGAAGACAGAACGGGGAATACACTGGTGTTGCTGTTCCTAGGTACAGCACTCACAGGATCTTGTCCTTAGCAAGGCCTTCTTCCCTCATTTTTCTCTTGTATTTCCCTGAATACCTGACAGCTCCTAAGATGTTTAGAAATCAGTATTTTTTGAATTATTTTTCCATTTTGGGTTGTGTCTTCACCATATTCTGGTCAATTTTTTTCTCTCCTCTCCACCATACTGTCTTTGGAAACAAGAGCTCAGCTGTCAATTTGGATCTTTCACTGAGGACTTAGAAAGAGGCTGATTTTTGCCAGGCAGGAGCAGGGCTCACTGCATTTATTACTGATTTGTGCACAGGCATGACCTGGTCCTGCATTTCTATATGTTCTTCTCTCCTTTCACAGTGACCTCTTCTTGTTCATCTGATCTTGAAATCCACAAGAACCACTTCAATCCCAGGTCCATGTATTCCTTGTCTCTCTGGGTCCCAGGTCTGATGGCACTTTTTCTGTTCCTATTCCTTCCTTAGTTTGCTCTTTTCCTGTAGGTTTTTCCTTTACATTCACATACCAAATCCTACCCTGATGCAACTTTCCTTTCTGTCTGTCTTTCACTGTAACAGTTGGAGAAGTTGTGAGAAAATGTGATGCTTTACTCACACCCCTTCTGCCAGCCAGGCAGCCCCGTGACTGCAGCAGTGGTAGTGAATGGGTCCTCATAGCCTTGGGCAACTCACAGGGAATTTTGGATTAACCTTTAGCTTCTCACACTTCTTCTTGTGCTTATCCTTAGAAATCAGAGCACTCCCCCACCTCTCACTGTCCTCACTGCAACACGCAGGGCCATGTGAGTCCATGAGGTGTTTTGGCCTTGGGACAGCTGAAGACTGAAGAGAGGGCATCAGTAGAGAGGATAAGGGCTTCTGTTGTTATCTCCCCGATGAGATGAATTTTCTTTTTTTTATCTTTCTTGGCAGGATCAAAATCCTGGAATTGCTGCCAGATTGCAGGAGCCAGGCTCCATCCCAAGCAGTGGTTCTGTGCCGGCACCAGCCACGGTCAACGGGTACACGATGAGAAACCATTTACTGAAGCAGCAAATAATGAAACGGCAGCTGATGCAGGTATGATGCTGAATGCCTCTGTGGGTTGCTGTGCACCTCACTGGGAAGGACAGGACTAACTGGAATGAGGAAATCATCGGTCAGCAAACACTAAGAGTGACGCTGGAGTTGCTAGGCTGAGTCAAACTAAGGCTGCGGTGGGTCTAGGATGAGGCCAAGAGAGGCCAAGGCCAAGTGCTCTCTGCCAGAGTTGAGTGCAAATCTGCCCCCTCATATGCAAGGGAAGGATTTGGTCACCTCCATATCCCTGACATCATTTTTGGTCAACCACAGAGTTGGGAGGGAAGATGCAGAGAAGGGAGACTTGGAAAGTGAACCAGCCCCAGAGAGATGGTCTCCATGCTTGTCTTTCTCTCTGGTTTCCCAGGAATTTAGCAGAGCAGATGTTAGGCTTCAGTTTGTCTAAGACATGACTGGTCTCTCTAGCAACAGAAGCCGCTGTAGGAGGTTTGCAACAGATTCTGTGGGGAAGCTGGGATGGGGAAATCCCACAAATCAATTGGGTAAAGCAGCTCTGACCATGTGCCTCTGACCTTCTGTATGTGCTGCTGGATTTAGATCAAGGATGGGAATTTCAAGGAAGTCAATTTCTGTGGATGGGAAATAAGATGAGAAGTAGCTCAGTAAAACCCTCAATGAAGTCCTGAGCTGCTCCTTGATCAAACTCCCATTCAAACCCAGCTCTACCTCCCTGACATCACTTGGCTTCAACTTTTTCTGGGCTGCTCTAACATGGGGAGCTCCACCATCACCAGGTCACAGCTGCTGCCTACAGCAGGGATGTGAGTGAGTGGTGGGTTCTAGAGCTAAATGGTGGGAGACTTGATTCAGGTCACCTGGAATAGCCCAGCAATACCTTGCTCAGGGAGCACCTGCTTTGGATCCTTGGCTCCTGTGTTCTGGTTAGAAGTGGCAACCAGCACATAAGGGGATGGTCCACATGGGCAGAGCCTCCAGCAGCAGCACACTTCACTCATAAGCTGGTGAACATAGGAGTCTCCATGTTTGTCCAGCTCCCCTTTGGCTGCCTGCACAGCGTCTGCTGAAGGTTGCAGTTCCCAGTGCTGGACTGGCATCAGGACACCTTTGCAAGAAGGGGAATGTGAGAAATTAAGATTGAGTCTGAAATGAACTGTCTGGGCTGAGTCTCATCAAAGTAGGGGGTCAAAGGGTATATGGAGAGGTTGTTAATGATAGTGGGTATGCTTCAAGTGTCTGCTGCTCTTTTGCTTGTCAAGAAACTTCACTATTACTCCCCTTGTTTTCCAGGAAAAGCAGAGACAAAACATGCTGGGAGTAACATCTGAACAGAGAAGCTTGTTTGTGGCTCAGCAGATAAACCAGTTTCAAGGTAAGGAAGGAAATGGCCTGAAAATGGTCTGAAAGTTCTTGAGATGCTAGGGCCTGGTGTCTGGTTAAATAGAGACAATGATTCTCTGCCCTGAATTAAAAGCATTTTCCATTTTATCACATATCATGAAATTCATGTTTCCTTATGGCTCCAGTATAACTCTGTTACAAAGAACACAAAGGAGAAACCCCCGTAACATGAAAGAAAGACAGAGCAGCAGGTTTTTAAGGTTTTGCCACATTTCCAGGGTGAATCTGTACTCACCAGCTAATGTGTCTCTTTATCCACAGCCATGCAGCAGCCCATTCCTGCTGACTGCAACCAGGTGATCCCAGCTCCTCTGCCCAACCACCGCATGCTGCCGTCGAACCCAGCAATGCTCCAGAGCACTTTGGGCTCTGGCATGGCCTCAGCCACTGCCAGCCAGAGCAGCGGGACAATGGTGATGATTCCACACAACCCTGGCAAGCAGCAGGGGATTTTTCCACCTAATTCTGACTTTAACATCCAGCTGCGGCCAAGCCAAAACTCACTAGGCATGAACTCAGGGTGCCAAACTGTTCACTCCACTGTGAAGCCAGGAATGCCAATGGGAGGGTTCAGTTCTGGCTCCTTAACAAATCACTCTGCAACACAGCAACACTTGAGGCAGCCAAGCATGCCAAGAATCCCCAATGTCTACCCCAATTCATCTGCCCAGATATGGACGCCAACTACTGTGCCAAGAATGCCAAATCAAAGCCAAATGGATACCAGCATGCAACAGTTTTCTGGGAGCACGGTGTTCTCCAAACAGAGCATGAGGCCAAGCACACCAGGTCAGGCATTCTCCCAGCAGGCTGTGGTGCCACCAAATCAGATTGCTCCCAGCATCCAGGTCAGGCAGATGCAGAAACTGAGCATGGGACAGTCTGGCCAGGGCTTGAGCTCAGTGAATAATCAGAACTTGAAAAACAGCTTAACCAGGGGACCGTTGCCAACTATGAATGTTATGAAATCGGTGTCCCAAGGAGTGTCCGGTTTTAACCACCTCAATCCTGCCCAAGGCCTCGGCCCAACAAGTTACCCTTCCACTGTCCAGCCCGACGCCTTCAGCAGGATGAGCACCACCACTGAGCTGCCCCAGTATGACTTTGTGTCCCAGCACAGCAATTCCATCATGCCTGCCAACTGCAATGACACTGATTTCCTTGACTCCCTCATGAAGAACAGCAGCAGCAACGATGAAGAGTGGTTGAACAATCTGACAATGATAGATGACATTTTGGGACAGCACACTCAAAGCTCTGGACATGTTTAGCTTGGAGAGAAGCAGCCTCATTGTAAATGATACACATATGGCTTTGAACAGAACAGACAACCCATGAAAGCCATTGTGTTGTTCAATACAGAGGGAATAGACTCAGCCAATTCTTTGCCTGCATCAAAGTGTAATATTGGCAGTTTTTCAGATGACTGTATATATTTGAATATTTTGTAAATTATGTTTTCCTAAACGTTAAATGTAGAAGTATTTATACTTCTTTGCTGGACTCCTTGTAAATAAATCTGGAGCATAACTTTAGGTTTTATTATAGGGATTTCATTATACCTTGTTATAATATAAATATGTAAATAATATTGATAGTTTCAGTAATACTGTGTATTACAGCATAAAATACTTATGTTTTTGACATAACTTAACACATGATCTAGGGGTGTCATTGCAACCAGACTAAGTAGAAGTCAAATGTGGCACCTATTCTCCCATATCAAGAGGAAAGAGTGAAAAGTTGCATTAAAAAAAAATAAAGTCCCTAAAAGGAGCTGCTGATTCCCTCGTCACTTAGTGTTGAAGACAAAAATTGGTACATAGGTCCTATCCAGGCACCAGTGCATTCAGGGAGCTGCTTGCAGACATCCATTTGCCAGATCCTGGGCATGTTCTCAGCTTGATACGCTCCAGTAGGTTGCTGTGCCACTGACAACACTCCAGAAACTGTCCTGCAGGGAGTGTGTGCTTGTGACCGTCCAGCTGCTGACAGGTGTGTGCCTGGGGTCACAGGTTCACCATGGTGTGGCCCATGGTGGCCACACTGGACAGGAGGTGCTGGGCATGCACTTCCCAGCTTCCAGCCACTAATCCCTTCAGCAAAAAGGTAGCTCTGGTTTGTGCACCTCTGCCATGTGTATTTGTAGTGTACAGGTGATTTGTTCCTGGTTTTAAGGCTTTTCATAATTTCTGTTTTAATGTAAGACTTTTTTCAGGGGAAAAGTCTATAAACATTAATAGTTATTTTTTGATGTTTTTCTGCCAGCTACTATTGTCCTCTGTATATTTAAGAGTCTGTTTATAAAAGGTTCGCTGTACTGTAAACTTCTTAAAATGTTCATACTTTGTGTAATCATATTTTAATAGTCACATCATACTTTGCAATACATTTGTAATATAACGTCTGCTTTAAGCACAGAATGTTTTTTTCTTCATACCATAATAAACTGCCAGGGGAAAATTGGTTATCTTTATGTGCTCATTTTTCAGTTACAGTGTTTTGCACCCACAGGTAATTGAATTAATTTGATTTGTCCAGGATGCTACAATGTCAATCTAATAACATGTAAAAATGCATGTCTGCTGTTGGTAGGAGCAGTGGGTCAGACAGAGAGTTTAAGCAGGCTTTAATTTTATTTTAAGGTGGGATTGCTGAGGCCCGCTGTCCTTTTCAAGTGAAAATTCTAGGTGAATGTGAAATTAATCTCTGTTGGGGTTTTTTTTTTTACATAGCACCACATTTATTTAAGTGGCAGTTCTTGTCTGTAAATGCCAAGTGTCAGGCAGTGAGAAGGTGACCTTGTTCATTCTGTGGCACCTGCAAGGGCAGTGGTGGGTACAGAATGTCACTCCTTCTACACAGAACTTATTTTATGGGAGAGCTGGTGCCTGTCCTGTGGGAGACCAGGCTGAAAGGAAGGGTAGGAAAGAACAGGAAAACTTTGGCAATGTTAAATAAAGGCACAAATAGAATCTGGAGCTAAAAATGCCTCTATTTAACTGAGCCAGACACTGCCCCAGCTTACTGGTGGAGATGTGTTGTTGCTGCTCTTTGTCCCAAGCGCATTGTGGGCACGGAAATTCTGAAGAAATCTCCTGTGGAGATTCATTGCTGGAGGTAGGAGAGTGGCAAGGACATTCCTGTCCTGGAGTGAGTCCTTCCGGGAGCCTGTTCTTGAGAGCTGAACAGCAGAAAACATCTCCTTAAGTCAAAAATGAGAGGAGATGGTCAGGGTTTAAAGCAGCCAGGCACATGGTCTGCTGCTGTTGCACAGATGGGCAGGACACCTCCCCAGGTACAACCACTCCAGACTTGTCAGAGATCCTTGTGGCTTCCTGTGGGCAAAGGCAGATCCCATGGAGCCAGAGATTTTGAGGGGAATGACCCCTAACCAGCTTCATCTCAAGTTTGACATGTACTTGTATGAAACCAGGGTAAGGAAGAAAAAAGCCAGTTTTTCCAGCAAAGGAAAGCAAACAGTTGCCCAAAACATAGAATTCAGCAAGTGTCTGAGTAAGGCAGAAATGCTGACTTGCCTCTGGACAGCAGAGATGGGGAGAAATGCCCATGAGTGAGTCTGTGGTGAGGACAAAGGTGAGTTTGTTTGGCTGTGAAAACTGGCACAATTTCAGCAGCTTTTCTGTTGTGAACTGTGTCGTTCCAGGAGCTTCATGGAGTGGCAGATCTTACACAGGTCTGGGATCCAGAGGCACTCAAGCCCTCCAGGCGAGCAGCACAGCAGCCACTGATGGCAGAGAAAGCTACTGCCCACATGCTCCTCTTTAGGATATTAATAAAAATAGAAAAGAATGTCTTCTTTTCACTATTCATATTGTTTGTGTCAATATACACTTCATCTTTTCAGTTCTGCATGATTTGGGTTACAAACACTGTGTGGAAGATGTCTTCAAAAGCCAGATGTTTCCAACAGAATCTTTGGAAAATGGTTTATCTTGTACCTCTGTTATGTATGCACTTGTTTTCAGTCTGGTTTTTTTTGTCTTCCTTTTGAGATGGTAGAGCTTTTCACCCCATTGCATCCCATTCCTAATGCCTCAAGAGGGAATGATGATCCTTCCTTTCCCCAGAGATGTTGTTGGAAGAAGAATGGGAGTAAGTATAATTATTATTATCTTGGTGGTTGTATTTGTAACTACTCTTTAGTAAACGTCTTTTGGGGAGTTGGCACATGACCACAATGACCAATGCCCTGTTTGAGTTGCAGCCCAAGCAGAAGGCTGCTGTCTCTCCCTGGGGCTGCTGGCAGCTTGGGCTGGAGCACAGGCACAGGGAAGTGCAGGGCAAAGACATGATGAGCATGGACGAACATTCCAGCAGCTGGAGTACCAGGGCTGCAGTCCTGGTTGGTGTCAGGCTGTAACAGTTAATGACAATTAATTGTCTGTTTTTTCTGAAAAAAACTACTTTTGTCTGTACTTTGCCTTATCTTTTCTTCTCTCTGTTTAAAGTATGAATATGGTTAAAGTGTCACCCTGCCTTCACTGTCACGGTCTGCGTCATTAAGGCAAATAGTTACAGCTAGTAAGGGCTAGTGAGTTGTAGGACTAAAGATACCTATGTGGTTCTCCTGCTGTGTTTACTGGAGCAGCAGATCAGCCTACAAGATGTACATGGACTTACACCATGAGCCAATTTCTGCCATCATGCAGTGTCAAGACACAATAGATCTCCTGAAGGCAGTGGTGTAGTTTGGGATTTATACAAACAGAAATAGGAGCAGCATGTGGTGGTCTGGCAGTGCAAACTGAATTTGGATTTCTAAAATAGCTACAAGGAATGAAGTGTCTGACAGCACTCACTGTTGAAAGCCATTATTTATTTTCCATACAAGTTACATCATCAGACTGCCCTCATAATTACGGCCATGAAAAAACAGAGGCAAGGCAGTAAGCTTTTCCTCTTAGATTCTAAAATAACATCAAATACCTATAAAGTCCAGAATTTCTAAAGATGAGCTCAATGAAAGCCCCTCTCACTGAAAGATTAGTAGCATAGGTAAGCCAGACTTACTATGGAAACATTCTCTTTGTGGATTGTAGTAATCTAAAGCAGCCCATTTATAATAAAAGAAAAACAGAAAAACACACTAATTCCTATAAGGCAGTAGGCAGGGAGCTCCTAGGAATAGATGTCATGGGAGCTTCGATCAGACAATTTCCCTGGGAAGCATAGCCCTGACCTATGTAGAACCTGAGCCCTGCTGCTCAGTGGCTCTCCAGGATTGATTACATGTCTGTCTTAAGAAGCTTTCAACAAAGGAAGTTGCACTGATGTTGAAGTGTAAGGTCAAGCTCTCCTCTTGTGTAAGATGTTGCAAATCAGGAGCTATTCCACTGCCTGCTGCAGGGCAACCCCTGATTTACACATCTCTGGGAGCATGGCAAGAAGCTGGTACTTGTGTCATGCTCCTGCCTACATGACCCTCATGGTGGGAGAGGCACCACAGATGTGCTGGGTAACCCCAAGAGAGGACTTGCTCCCTGCTGGTACTGCAGGGACATGGGGAGGAATGAGATAAGTGGCACCTGTACCAGCTTTGCCTGTCTTCTGCTGCCCTCTGCACTGATGGGCAAGTGGTTCATGCTCCTGGGGGGACACTTGGCCCAGACGGTTATTCAGGCTGAGTTTAGGTTTTGGTGGTAAACTCCAAATTAATGTCTCTTTCCTTCTATTCCCTGATTAGATATAGATATAGATATAGATATAGATATAGATATAGATATAGATATAGATATAGATATAGATATAGATATGGATACATAAAGATATAAAAGATACAAGTATAGAGATAGATAGGTAGACAGATAGATAGATAGATAGATAGAGCAAATTAAAAAAAAAAAAAAGTCTAGAAAAGAGTGAGGTGTTTTGAATACCAATAAGGGTCTCTCCTGGGCAAGCTAAAACAGAAGTCAAACTGGCAGATGGAGGAGTTCCTAAGAACTTAAGATTCTTGCTGGGCAAGAGGCCTCCTGTGTACAATCCTGAATGAAACCAGGGACAGGCACCTTATTAAAGCAGTTGGGCTGAAACTACCTAGCTGTAGTAATCACAGCCATGGTTGGTCCCTCCCAACTCACTCAATGGGTTTGTAGCATTGCACAGAACAAATACACTGTTTTATACACATCTCAATCCCTTTCCCATTACATGGCAGGTCTGGGCCTTGGCTTTCATCCCCACACTGCCTGAGACAGCCATTCACCTGACATAGGCTTGTGCTGTGTCAGTCTCCGTGTGTCAGTGCTGAGCTGTGGGTGGTGGTGCCGGACTGAGTGTTGGTGCTGGGCTGTGTGTGACGATGTTATACTGTGTGTGATGGTGCTAGGCTGTGCCTTGCTGCTGGGCTGTGTATTGATGCTGGGCTCTGTGTTGGTACTGCGCTGCGTGCTGGTGCTGGGCTGTGTATGTTGGTGCTGGGCTGTGTGTTGGGCTGTGTGTGATGATGTTGCACTGGGTGTGATGGTGTTGGGCTGTGTGTTGGTGCTGGGCTGTGTGCACCTGTGTAGCAAAGTGCTCATGACCATGCATGATTTCTTCACTTTTTGGAGCTAAGGTTGGATCTTTATTAATTTTCTCAGATTTGGCATGACAGTGGTCTGGATTACATCATGGATACATGCCGATTAGAACAACTCACTGCCACAGCAGTGATTTGTCCCCACAGCCCAAAGGGCCCATGGCTGAACCCTGCTTCCAGTCTCAACATCTGTCAAAGCCAAAAACCACTGAGAAACTCCTGAGGTTTGAGTATCACATTGTTTTTGTCCTTTTCAAAGTATTTGATGCTGCAATTAAATGTCTTTAAACAACTTGGCTGAAGAAGAAATAAATGCCCTTTTAAGTTTAAAGTTGGATTTTTATTAAAGGACATTTTAATTGTTCTGATGTTGCCTTAAGCCTTTTTTAAGGAGTGGAAAGACACATGTGCTGACCCTGCTGGGTTCCCTGTCCTGGAGCTATGCTGTGTTTGATGGATGACTGGGACAGACAAGACTGGGACAGACAAGACCCAGGCAGTGGCAGGGGTAGTGAGACTGGCCTATTTTCACTCCAAGGGGAAACCAGCCCAAAGCTACAAAGTTGTGGAATCTCTTTTTTTGTTCTGCTGATAAAGAGCTGTGCTTGACTATCCAGCTGCAGAAACATGCTTTGTTTCAAATTTGGAGACTGCTCCTTGTCAGCCCTGCTGGCTTTGTATGGCAGCCAGGAAAAGAGAATTATCTGACAGCTTCCTCTCCTTTCCTGTTCTCTTAGCAGCCCATAAATTACCATTCTCTCTCACCTATTAGCTGACTGCACTATTTGCCTAAGTGGTTCCTATTAACCCCCCGTTTGAGCCTTACAATCCTTAATAAATATATATGTTTTCCCTCTGCTCTTTCAGGATAGTTGATGATGTTCATTAGCAGTGGGGGACCATTGAGGCACAAAAGGCTCAGGACTTGAATCCCAAAGATACTTAGGTGCCTAATGAGGCAGTAGGATTTTTCAAATGTAGTAGGACCAGTAGCCACATCTCATACGAAGTGGCTTGTGTGTTACTACCAGTAGTTGTGCAGATCCGGGAGGATAACCTGGTTGTTTCTGTATGGCTTGTCGTGGGCAAAAAGGGGCTGTGAGTCATGCTCTCCCCTGTGCAAATTCTTTGCTTTACTCAATACCTTGTTCCCACCTCTGTGATGTGGCACACCTGGCCCTGCCATAGGGCTTGGGTTCACACAGAGAACATGAGCAGGTCACCTTTCTTGGCCAATATTCCTGCCAACAAACTCTTCAAAAATGCCACCTGTGCATCTTCAAGAGTAGGTGGAGTCCTACTCCTTCTTCAGACCTCCAGTTATTTACTCAGCTGAGGTTTTTGGCCTATAATCTGTAGTACACTTCTAATACTTATGCAGCAAGTACCCAGACAAGGTACTAGAAGACCGTGAAGACCCGTGACGAGACAGCAGGAGAAAAGGGGAAAATTTGAGTTTTGATCCACCTCCAGAGGAAGCAAGAGGTTCCTGTTTGCAGTGGGGAGGGAGGATGGACATGCATTTGGATGGGAAGCAGCCTGGCTTTAGCCTCTGTGCAGCACAGCTCCTTCAGCATGGGCTGGAAGATGACTGCTGCTCTGAGTGACAGGGAGCAGCATACTCCTCCATGCCTGGCTGGCTGTGGCCAGAATAGGACAACTGGGCCTGTAACATCACCTGGGTAAAACCTGAAATGAAGGAAGGACAGAGGAAGGGAGGGAGGGAAAGAGGGTGTGTAAATGTGCTGGAGACAGCATGGCTAGGCCTTCACTTGCAGCCTGAAGTGACCCCACTGAACATGGACAACCTTTCCCCAAATCCTGTGGCACAATCAGCTTCCCTGGAGCCTGCGCTCACAGTGGAGCCTGCAGAAATGTAATAGTTTGTCTTTGTTAGTGGAGAGCTGGGCGTGTGGGAGGTGGGTTTGCACATCTGATTGCTGTGGAATACTCTTTTGCTGTTCTGTAGAGCCCTTTCCTTCCTTTGGGGAGGCTTTCTGCCCAGTGGTGGGTTTGTCACTGTAAATAAGGGGCTGCTAGTACCTGTGCCTCAGCTTATCTACCCATAAAATTCAGATAGTCCCTCATCCACAGATAGTTTGAGGGGTAACTGTTTAACACTAGACCTATTCTATTTTGAATTTGGTACAATTAACCAACAGTGCAGTCATCTATTTGGGGGAGGGGGATGACCAGGAGTGTGATTAGACACAAAATAATTGATTGCATCAGATTCATTCTCAGAGGACCCTGGCGGGATGTGAGCTGTGATATGGATACAGCATTCAACAGAGAGGACACAAGAGGCAGCAAAAAAGGTAATTTTATCCTGGAACAGTTACCAGTGTACAAGCCAGAAATTATGCCCCCTAACTGCTATGCCAGAAGCTAACATGCTAAGCCATGTGTAGATCTACCACCACAAAAACATGCTTTTCCAAAACTCTAATTTACAGGGATATGAAACTGCTTCACCATTCTACCTCTTGCTTCATCTTGCAGGCATCTCCATGACCAGCTGGTTTAGGTACTCAAATCTGACACCTCTTGAGCTTCTAATGGATGTTTAATGCACTCAAAATGTAGTGAGACACCATCTGCATCCATGCTTGTCCTGGCATGAAATTAGGCAGACTCTTTTCATCTTCTTGCACCTAAAAGTCTGATGATGTTTCCATTTTAATTGTCTTTCAATTGGTAATTTTATTCCTCTTGTCAGCATCCACAATAGGCATAAGAAGTTTTGCCTCTGACTGTGGCAGTATTTATAGCTGTAGTACCTCTTGTCCACATCCTCAAATCATCCTCAAACTTAAACTCTGAGCTATCCTAGGGAGGAAATATATTCTTTGTGTATTTTATGCAGTGCCCAAACAATGAGGCCGTGGTCTCTAGATGCTACCGTAAGTCTACTAATAAATAATAGCTCAACACTGAGATTAACGCTGCCACACAGTGTTAATCTCAGTGACCTTCTGATTTCTGAAGTACATTAACTTCTTATTCTTTTCATGTTGTGAATGTAAGCTGTGGCTGGAGATAAAAAGTGCTGCAAAGATTACTGTAAGTGCTCTGATCTTCTGAACCCTGAATGAGGGTCACTGTTGTATAATAAATTGAATTAAAATATAAATGAAAAGAAATCATGTACAATTTTTCCAGCAAGAATTATTCACAAGAAGCTTAATGGAAGAAATAACTGCATTAGCTCCAATAAAAGCCATTATTTCTTTCAGGTGGCTGGTTGAAGATATGGTAATTGTCTGAAGAACCTATATCAGCACCTGATGTGATATTCAGGACTGCTGAGACCCCACTTTGTCTCCGTGATTTTGCAGAGCTGAGAGGGGGTTTGCTTTACTTGTTAGAGCAACCAAAGAAATTCTGCTTCATAATAAAATTTTCTTCTATTCACCAGAGTGTAAAGATGTGCCAGGCCAAATGATCCACAGCAGTATGGCCCTTTCAGTCTTTCAGTCCCACAGGAATGATGCTTGGTCTCACAGGACTTAAGAGAAAGATCTCCAATTATTGCTGCAGTGAAGGTGCCTGCTAACACCATGAATGCCAGTTGGTTTTAATCCTGCCTATAAATGACAATTTTCTCTAACAATGGGAAAGAAAATTGCATTTAAAACCCAGTTTCTCTTCTTCCTACCATGACATATTTAGGCAAACTGAATATGGTGGTGTGTTTTCTTTTCATTATAAAGATTAACACATCAGAATAACAAGATTAGATCCATTTTACCTACAAAATATGGAATCAATAAAGCATGAACTATGGAGAACTCAGAGCTCCTGTCAGTTCCTTGACCTATGCACTGGTAGCCTCTGCTGACAGAGGCTTGAATCCAACAAGAAGGTCATCACTAACACCCAATAGGGAAGAATTTCTTCCAAATTATTGGATAAACTAGGGTTTAGAGTAAATCAGTAAAGCTCTGGTGAGCAGTGGTACCTGAAATAGCTTGCCCACTCATTGGTTGCCTATTGTGCGCAAGCACTCACTGCTGTTGACAAAATGACAGCAAATACTATAATGGAAATCAAGGAAAAATATGATCTGATCTAAATAGATGCACAATTAGAAGAGAAAAGACTTTCAAAATGCTGATCTTTCTGCAGGCTCTCTAGCTGGTCTGTGACCTTGGGACTCTATGCCATTCAGCAGCTGCAGTCTGCTGTCTACAGCTTGTCCAAATTTTGAAGGTACCTCTTCTTTGTCGTGGGATGACAGCTGAAGGGGGCTGTGCTGTGTTTTCAAAATTCACAGATATTCCACTGTAAGTAGGAAATGCTGGATTCCTGTCCTGCCCTATCAACTGCTGTGACTCTTGAGCTATAAAACTAAGAGTATTTCTGAATGGAGTACGTATTAACTCTGCTGTGACAGTCTGTCTCTGTCATGCTCATTCACATACTTAAAATGATGCTTAAAATAATTCTTACATGCTGAATTTTAAGTTATTCAGACACTACTGTAGTTAAAGCTTCACGTGTGGACCTTGACAATAGGAGAGGGAGTTTGGGAGTCCATCTTGCATAGTTTTCTTTTCACTGATAAAACTGATGCCAAGATGCTTTTGCTTTTACAAGGTACTTTAACTTCAACCACTTCACTCCTGCAGTCTCAGCTGCCTGCATTGTTTCACTGGAGTTCTTTCAGGATTTGAATGAAACCTCAACCCTCCACAGAACTTCAGGGCACAGAGCAAAAGCAAAACACTTAACAGGTATTAGTCTGAGGGGTTCTTCTCTTTTACAAGCTATATTTATACATTTAACAGATAATTTTCTATTGCAATTTGCAATAGGAAGTGTACTGGAAGCTCATGTTTTTGTATGCTATTTGATCTAAGAAGATTTTCTTCTATTTCTCTTAATTTGTGGCACTGTTCTACTAGAATTAATTCCACTGGCAGATCGGGTAATTCAGTGGATAATACTAACTTCCATTTGTTTGTTTCTTCTAATCCAAATACTCCAGTTCTCTTAAAACCTTTATGTACTATGCAAATTAGGTATGATACATGTGAGAATGAGTTTGCCTTTCTGTGAAATGCAGCTATTTCTCAAATAAAACATACTAACTG
Source organism: Parus major (assembly GCF_001522545.3). NCBI lineage: Eukaryota > Metazoa > Chordata > Aves > Passeriformes > Paridae > Parus > Parus major. The sequence goes on along the minus strand of NC_031772.1, from coordinate 12,767,329 downwards.
CTTCTAATATTTGCATAGAGAAAAAAAGGGGGATTTTTTTTTCCCTGCCTAAATACAGGATCAACTACTACCTCATAGTAATTTTCTAAGTCTTTGAAGACAAGGAATCAGTATGTGTCTAATGGTGACAGCAGGTGTGTGTATTTATGTACATACACATAGATATATATTGTATGCATCAGTTGCCAAGTGCCAGGTTTTGGTGACAGCAGTGCTGTATATGCAAACCTAGGTATCTGAAAGCAAACTACCATCTGCCTGAAATCACAATAACAAGTATTCAGTCAGTGTTTCTGAAAATGCTTCCCAAAATACAACTGCTACTTCCAGCCCTTGGGAGTCGCAGGATCCAGAAATACAAGAAGCCTCTTATATAACTCACCTTATTGCTATTGTGAGTCAAGCTGCAAGGGGCAGATCTTTTTTAGGGTGTTTATGTGTTTTATTTGATGACATTACTTGATAAAGAAACAACTAGGCTAATTGAGGGGAAAGCTAGACAGAAATAGGTCAAAGAGGTCTTAAAATACAGCTTAAAAGAATTAAATCTGGAGGTCTTTATTTAACAGAGACAAAATGAAACATCAGGTTAGCAAACAAAGGACAATGACAGGAAACAAAGGGTGTAAGTGGTACTGTGCTAGAAAAGCAAAAGAATCACTGATATACCATATAATTTCTAATATCTAACTCATAAAAGGAAAAAAAAGTCCACACGTGAACATACAGATACATCTGGATTTGTGGTGTTTAACACTGCATTGTCCTTTCCATTTTATCTATCAAGACCTCAAGAGAAAACAGGAAGAGAAAATTATTGTGTGGTAAATGGACAGAAATCATCTTTAACTTGACCTATGGGCTTGATGTAAAGGTGCAGACTTCCCACCTCCACTTAGTTTTTTCTCCAGAATAGTAGGAAAACAAGTTAGTATTATTATCAGGTATTGTGCTCTCAAACTGCACTTCGATACCATCAATCTCATAATACCTCAGTTCTCCCTGGCATTTTAGTTCTACATGTGTATTTTTTATTTGTACTACCACTGCGCTACAAGAGCCTGGTGTGTATCAGGGTCAGTATTTTTTATACTTTACAAAGTATGAAATGAGAAAACTGAGGACTACAGGCATGAGAGGCAGCATAATGAACTGTGAGCCTCTATTCTAGACATCACTGAAAGGAAAAGTTTTAAGGAGAGGTTTTAAGGAAAATTGCCAGTAATTTTTGGGCCATCTATAGGATCCTTGGAAATAAAAGGTAGTGAAAAGAATGCATGAAAGAACATGTTTAAATGTATTATAAGTGGGCTGTGAAAACTGGAATCGTGAGCTGATTGGAGCTGCAGTTAGATGTCAGCAGAGAATGGAAATGGCAAGTTAACAGGCTGCCAAGGCCTTCCAAAGTAAAGACAGGTAGGTAAGGATCCACATGATAGAGTAGGCTGAGCCAGCACAGGGATTAAAAGAGTGGAATAGCACAGTGAGAATGACAGATTAAGAAAAATGGTCACTGTAGTAGTGAATAAATACTGTATAAACACTGTAGTACTCAATAAATATGAGTAAGGCAAGGTTATGTTTTTCAAGGTCAAGGGAAAGGATGTTGCAGTAATTGAGATCTGAGAAGATGGGAGCTTTAGCTATATGGACAGATTTAAACATAGTCTGGCCATAAAGGGCTAGGGAAAGGTTTGAGTCAAAGATGATTACATACAGGCAGATAATAGTGTAAAAGATAACGTAGAGAGTACTTGTGGAAGAAGGCCTTGACACTATTTTAATTGTACTGAGTTTAAAATTACATTAGCATTGTCAATTAACCAGTTTTCATCTAGATGGTCCAGGGATTGGAGGCTGGAGTATTTCTGTGCTGTCTGGGCTGATTATAACTGGGGCATCATATCCCGCAATACAACAGTATGACAACAAGGCTCAGAAATACAGAAAGAGCCTAAACAACCCCACACCCCACTCATGTACCATATTATTAATAAAACTTTAATAATTTATGCTCTTGCAGATCCAAGGAGCTATTGGATGAATCATCAGTCAGGGGACTAAGCACATTTTTTTCCAGTTCATGTCACCTTTGGGTTCCTGACCATGCAGGTGTAGGATTCACAGGACTTTTGTGACTGAGTGCAGTGGAAGGTGAAGTCACACAGAAAAGTCATAAGAAGGTACTAGAGATACAAGCTAAAGTTTTTTAAGAAAAGCAAGTCAATCTGCATTGAGGAGGCATAGCTGGGAAAAAAATGAGTGGAAAAGGTCATTTGAGCTGTGGTCATAGTACACACTAGCTGGGGATAAAGCATGGAGTGACTAGAGCAACAACCCAAGCAGAAAAGCCCAGTTAATACCAACTGGAAGCCAGAGGGCAAGTAAAAAACAGTCCCTCAAAAATTAACTAGTAGGTGTCTTAGAAATGTAGTAGGAAAATAAGGGACAGGTCAGTCACTGAACAAGGGTGGAGAGTATTTTACTTGACAGATACAGGTGGAATAATAATTGTGATCATTAAAGATCATTAAAGATGAGCAAGGAGTTGTTTGAGATTTTCCCTTCTGAAAGAAATGCAAAGGGCATAAGCCAGGTTGGAAAAAATGTAGGACAAACTGATGGAAATAAATTTATGAGAACATTTGGGGAGAGCACTTTTAGTGATCTTAGTCATGAAGTGTCAGACATGACTTCTGGTTCTCATGATGACACAGAAAAACCTTTAAAATGTGATTTGAATAAAACCTTGAAAGAATTATTAAGGATCCTCTGTGTGTATACACATATATGTATTCACATACGTATATAGACATTATGTGTCTATATCTATATCTATATCTATATTGTAATATGTGTATATTTTTTAATATAATTCGCATGTATAGTGCACAAAGCTAACTCGAGCACAATACATAAAACTTAAGCAACCCAAGGATTGCCACAATGATGACAGAGAGCTCAGGACTGTTTGTAAAAGGACAAAGGGGGCACCATGAGAGAGACAAATCCACTCAGAGGAGATGAGCCACTAATGATTCAGTGATCAGTCCGTGATACCGATTGGTTAACCGTGCATCTTAATATCAGTCTCCCGAAAGAAAAAAAAACCACTCAGACTTCATCCCCTTCTGGGAAAATCTCAGAAAAATTCTACATCTCACGAACTGCTTCCCGAAAATCCACTGAGACCTAATCTCCTTCCCAGAAACCTCATCAGCAGTTCAACATCTAAATTCTGAATATGTAACAACATATCACGGAGAAAAAACTGAGACTGCATGGCAGTCAATAGACAGTTTGTGAACTTGGGGAAATCAGTGCAGCAGAGACTGGTTCAGGGTTCACCCAGTGCCGATCCCGGGCTCGGCGTTGTCTTTAATTGTGGCTGTCCCAAAACTAATTTTTTGCAAATTTATTAATAAAAATTATCATTGATAAAATTTGATTGATTTATTTATAACAATTGGTGACCCCCGACGTGATCTTTGAATCGGGATCCCTTATCTCCCCCTCCTCAAATCGGGGGGTACCCCCCCTGAATTTAATGGCCCAGTGGAAGAGAGAGGTCTGGCGAACCATATCAAAGACGAACTAAATTTAGAAAAAACAGCCACTATTTAAAAAGGCAAAAGCTAGCTCAAGAGCTTTCCCAGAACTCTGGAAAGCCAGGGGAAGCTTCCAAACTGCGATGAATTCTGCTCATAAAAATCTGGTGCACGAAGAATCCATGCAAGAAAAAGGACACTAACTACTGTGTGGTTGAGCAGGGCAATTGTGCATGAATGAGACGTGATTTTATGACAAAGTGAGTGTGGACCCCATGACCACAGTTTCATCCTCCCGCGAGGGAATTGGTCAGCCATAGGGGAAGCAAGTAGTGAAATACACATAAAGCCCGAAGCTAAGCAGAGGCTTCGGGGGGTCAATCACAGAAAGACTGAAGGGAAGGATACGTTTCATGGAGTTCAGGAACTGGTAAACGTTCAGTCGAGTCCCAGGTGTACTCAGGTGAGGAATTCCCAATATATCCAAGAGAGAGATATATTAGTGCAAAAGGTGTCCTCATCTAGAGTTATCCCAGGGTATATCCAGGATAGGGATATACCAATAGAGAAGACGAAGAGGAGAGCTCATTACCAGATGAAGCCCCACAGGTCGGTCCCCCGCTGGGCCAGTAATTTGGTAACACCAAGTAAGATTTGAATAAATAAAGAAAAATCAGTACCGTTGCAGACTCATTTATAGATCAGAAAAAGATGGGCCTGAAAAAAAGTAAGATCCAGAGAAAAACCCCAGGGAAAGACATAGAAGGATTGGAAAAAGGTATACCTGAAATCCCGTGGGATAGTCCCCTGGGGTGGATATTAGAACATTGAGAGGAATCTCCTGTGAGAAAAGGAGAATCTAAAGAAAGAATGATTCATTTTTGTGTAGAGACATGGGGGGGAAAGAAATACAGAAGTTTGTAGTTTGGCCAGTATTTGGAACCTTCAAGCAATGAACTTGAAAGGCTCTGAGTACATATGTAGCCAACAAAGAAAGCAAGGAAAAGGGAGAATCTGAATACAGTAGAATGTGGGAGGGGGCGAATACTAGGATGAATCCAATAAAAACTAAGACCCCACTACAGGTCCTGACAACCCTGCTGTTGTCGCTGGTGCTGAATAGATCACATGGACACAGGTCGAGGTGTGGTGAAAGGAAGAGAAAGTTTATTTTTCCTCTCAGGATTTACAGGTTTCTGACCATGGCCAGGGATTGGATGGTCAGGATAACACTTTCCTACTGCACTGGCCATGAGAGATGTCCATCACAAGACGTGTAACAGAAAGAATGTACACATATCTATGTTTACAGTTACTGTCTTGGGAAAGTCTTTAGAAAACTATGTCAGCAAGCTCAGAAGCTGAGTTTTCAGGGTGACACCCTGCCACAACACCGAGCGACATGTGGGAACCTTTAGACCACCTTCCCCCACCCTATCTATTGTCTTTACCACAGCCAACTGCTGCTTGGATCAAGCAGCAGGAATAAGACTTCCAGCCCCACTGCCTTTACCAACAACCCAAACCCCTCCATTCCTGGCATCAGCACCCCCATCAGAGCAGCAGAACCTGCAGACGGGATCAACCCTAGTCCCCTTTGATGCCCTCTCATCCCCTTATAACACCCCTCTTCTAGAACTCCCTCAGCCTGAGCTGGGCTCAGCTTCTCTCCCTGATTCACTACCTCACGCATCATCAAGCCTATGGACCGTGATCCCTACCCCGCCGGTTAGGAGAACGCGACAAAAGGTAAAAAAGATCATCTATGAGGATAGGGTTAGAAAGGTATGAAAGACACAACTTATTCCCACTAAGGGAAGTGCCGACTGCCTCAGGTATTATCAGATATGTACATGTACTGATTAATACCGGAGATGTAAAAGCACTTAAAAAAGAGATGGGAGGACTGATGGATGATCCACTAGGTGTAGCGGATAAGCTGGATGAATTCCTAAGCACTAGTATCTATTCTTATGATGATATCATAGCAATATTACAGTCCTTATTTAACAATGAGGAACGGGAATTGATAAGGCAAACTGGAATGTGGGAATGAGAACCCAGGAATCCACAAGGTATTCCCAGTGAACAGAAATGGCCAAGCCAGAGACCGGTTTGGAATGCTCAGGATTAGGCAGGGAGGCAAAATATGATAGACTTAAGGAATATCGTAATCCAAGGTATTAGGGAAGTGGTCCCAAGGGGACAAAATATCAGCAAAGTGTTTGGAGAAAGTCAGAAAAAAGATGAGATCCCCACAGAATGGTTGGAAAAATTAAAGGAAGGTCTGCAAATGTACTCAGGAACAGACCCAAATTCCCCAATAGGGGAAGTGTTGTTAAAAACACAATTTGTGGGAAAAGCATGGGAAGACATTAGAAGGAAATTAGAGAAAATAGAAAATTGGCAAGAAAAGGGGTTACAAGAATTACTCAGAGAAACTCAAAAGGTTTATATGAGGATGGAGGAGGAACAACAGAAAACACAGGCAAAGATACTGGTAGCTGCGGTCAGGGAAGCGCAGAAACAGGAGTTTCCTCAGGAAGCAGAGAAACAAAAGAAAAATAACATTCAAAACAATTGAGGTCCTTCAACAAGGAAGGACCATGGTTATTGGAAAGAACGACCCAAGTGCCATAGAAAAAGAGGGCATTTTAAGAACAAGTGTAAGTATAGAGAAAAAGACCAGAACATGTTCCAAGAGGACTAGCAGTGTCAGGGGCTTTTTATTTTGGGGTCCGGAACATCAGGAGAACCCTTGGTAAAATTGAAGGTAGGACCCAAGAAAGAAGTCATGGAGTTCCTTGTGGACTCCAGGGCTGTAAAAAGTACCTTTAAAAAATTACCACTGGGGTGTGTAAAAAGCAAGCAAACAATAACAGCCACAGGAGCAAAAGGAGAACTATTAAAGGTACCAGTGGTAAAAAATGTAGAAATAGAATCAGACTTAAAATTTTGTCTAAAGAATATGTTGTTAGTTGAAGAAGCAGACTATAACTTATTAAGAAGAAACCTTATGGTTGCTCTCAGTATAAATTTAACTATAAGGGACTCACAATTGGTAGTAAAATTATGTAAGTTAACAGCAAAAGATGAAGAGGAAATAAATCCCAGGGTTTAGTATACACCAGGGGAGGTGGGAGATTAGAAATAGAACCTATAGAAGTCAAAATAGAAAGACCAGAAGACCCCATAAGGATAAAACAATGCCCTATCCCTATGGAAGGGAGGAGGGGGCTGAAACCTATAATCAATGACTTAATAAAAAATGGAACCATAGAACCCTGCATGTCCAGACATAATAACCCCATACTTGCGGTTCGGAAGGCAGATGGAAGTTATCATTTGATTCAAGATCTCAGGGCAGTAAATGAGAAGACGAGAACTCGTTTTCCCATGGTAGCCGATCCCCACACACTCCTGAGCCAGGTCTCCCAAGAAGACACGTAGTATAGCGTGATAGATCTCAAAGACGCTTTCTGGGCGTGCCCCCTAGCCAAAAATAGCCGAGACTATGTCGCTTTTCAATAGGAAGATCCAGAGACACTTAGAAAGCAGCAGTTTCGGTGGACTTCTCTTCCACAGGGGTCTGTTGAAAGTCCAAGTTTATTTTACCAAGCTTTAGAACAATTATTAAGTCCGTTTACTCCACTTGAAGGGACAAAAATATTGCAGTAAGTGGATGACTTATTGATAGATGGAGAACACGAAGAGAAGGTAAGATCATGTACTGTGGCTTTGTTGAATTTCTTGGGAAGAAAGGGGCTGAAAGTTTCAAAAGCAAAATTGCAGTTTACAGAATCCAAGGTAAAGTACTTGGGGCATTGGATCAAAAAGGGAAAAAAGAAGTTAGACCCTGAATGGGTGGCAGGCATCATAGAAGTCCCTCCCCTGAAAACAAATAAGGAAATTGGACAACTATTGGGCTTGGTTGGCTATTGCAGACAATGGATCAAAAGATATAGTCAGAAAGTAAAATTCTTATACAAAAAACTGACTACAGACAGGCTAAAATGGTCAGAACAAGATCAGAAAGGATTAGAGGAATTAAAAAAATCATTAATAACGGCCTCAGTACTTAATCTACCAGATGTGAAAGGACCCTTTCAGATGTTCATAGATGTCAATAATCATACAGCCCATGGAGTGCTAACCCAAGATTGGGCTAAAAGTAAAAATCCTGTGACATATTTTTCAAAATTATTTGACCCTGTAAGCAGAGGGTGGCCAACCTGTCTCCAGACAATTGTGGCTGTGGCCCTATTAGTAGAAGAAGCAAAGAAAATAACTTTGGGGGCTCCCCTAGTAGTATATACTCCCCATAATGTGAGAAACATATTAGAGTGAAAAGCAGATAAATGGCTCACAAATGCCAGGTTTTTAAAGTACGAAGAAATATTAACTCGCTGGGACTAGAGCTGAAAACTACAACGGCTCTAAACCCAGCCCAGTTTTTATTCAGAGAAGCATTGGAAAGTCTAAGTCATAATTGCACAGAAGTAATAGAACTCCAAATGAAAATAAGACTGGATTTAGAAGAGGAAGAGTTGGAGGAAGGTGAAAAATGGTTTGTGGATAGTTCAGCGAATGTTGTAGAAGGAAAGAGAAAGATATGCAGTAGTAGATGGGAAAACAGGCAAAGTGATTGAATCAGGGCCTCTGGGTGCCAGTTAGTCAGCTCAAGCATGTGAGCTGTTGTTGAAGGTTAAGTGTCCTTTTTTTTGTTTTGTCCTTCTGACCTGCCCGGGGAATTTTTTACCCATTATGTGCTGAGACAACCTAACTGACGGTACTTAAGGGTGCTCACAACGGACAAAGAGTGGCCTGGCCCAGGGGGGGAGGGAAAGGGGGCAGAAAAAGAGGGTGGGGACAGTTTTTAGCTGGCTTTCTTCGGTTTTCGGAGAAGGACGTTGGTGTGCTGGGTCGCAAAGCTGCTGAAGTGAAGAGAAGGGAATTTTCTCCATCACCCAGACGGAGCGGCTGCTTCTTCTCCTTCTCCCCTCTTTGTTGGTGACCTCACACCCCCTGTCCTGCTGGGACGTGTGGCAGTGCCAGCCACCACCGCAGAGCTGCTGATACACCTCAGCCACCGGCCCAGGATTTCAGCTCATCCCTGCTGTTTCCAGCCGACTGTTCCTCGGAGCCCTGCAGGAGCACCGGGACTGACTGCC
>NC_031772.1:12752887-12755196 GCF_001522545.3 Parus major | reverse complement strand
CAAGCCTTTGCTCAGATCAAACAGGAGATCGCTCATGCAGTAGCCCTTGGTCCAGACAGAACTGGACCAGACGTGAAGAACGTGCTCTACTCTGCAGCTGGGAACAATGGCTTGTCCTGGAGCCTTTGGCAGAAAGTGCCTGGAGAGACTCAAAGCCGACCACTGAGATTCTGGAGCCGAAGCTACAGAGGGTCCGAAGCCAACTACAACTTTCTCTTTCTCTGTGGGAGCACAGAGAAAGAAATTTTAGCTGCCTATGAAAGAGTTCAAGCTGCCTCAGAAGTGATTGGCACTGAAGCACAACTCCTCCTGGCACCCCGACTACCAGTGCTAGGGTGGATGTTTAAAGGAAAGGTTCCTGCTACCCACCACGCCACCGACGCTACATGGAGCAAGTGGATCGCCCTCATCACGCAGTGCGCCCGTATTGGAAACCCAAATCGCCCTGGGATTTTAGAGATAATTACAAACTGGCCAGAAGGTGAAAACTTTAATCTCACTGATGAAGAGGAGTAAGAACAAGTGACACGGGCTGAAGAAGCTCCACCGTACAACCAACTGCCAGCAGAAGAAACCTGCTATGCTCTGTTCACTGATGGTTCCTGTCGCATTGTAGGGATGAACCGGAAGTGGAAAGCAGCCGTATGGAGCCCCACACGACAGGTCGCAGAGGCCACTGAAAGAGAAAGTGAATCAAGTCAACTTGCAGAACTCAAAGCTGTTCAACTGGCCCTGGACATTGCTGAAAGAGAGAAGTGGCCAAAGCTCTACCTCTACACTGATTCATGGATGGTAGCCAATGCTCTGTGGAGGTGGCTAGAAAGGTGGAAAAGGGCCAACTGGCAACGCAGAAGAAAGCCAATCTGGGCTGCTGATGGGTGGAAAGACATCGCCACCAGGGTAGAGAAACTGTCTGTGAGGGTCCGTCATGTAGATGCCCATGTCCCCAAGAGTAGAGCTAATGAAGAGCACCGAAACAATGAGCAGGTAGATCAGGCTGCAAAGATAGAAGTGTCAAAGATAGACTTAGATTAGCAACACAAGGGAGAGTTGTTCCTAGCTCGATGAGCCCATGATACCTCAGGTCATCAGGGTAGAGATGCCACCTATAAGTGGACACGAGACCGAGAGGTGGATCTAACCATAGACAGTATTTCCCAGGTTATCCATGACTGTGAGATGTGTGCCACGATCAAGCAGGCCAAGAGGTTGAAGCCCCTCTGGTACGGTGGGCAGTAGTCCAAATATAGGTATGAAGAAGCCTGGCAGATTAACTACATCACACTGCCCCAGACCTGCCAAAGCAAGCACTACGTGCTCACAATGGTAGAAGCCACCACCGGATGGTTGGAAACCTACCCTGTGCCTCATGCCACTGCCCGGAACACCATCCTGGGACTTGAAAAGCAGGTCCTTTGGAGGCATGATACCCCTGAGAAGACTGAGTCAGACAATGAGACTCATTTCAAGAACAGTCTTATAAACAGCTGGGCTAGGGAACATGGCATTGAGTGGGTGTACCATATCCCCTACCATGCACCTGCTGCTGGAAAAGTTGAACCGTGCAATGGCTTGCTTAAAACCAGCTTGAAGGCACTGGGTGGGGGAACTTTCAAGAACTGAGAGATTAATTTAGCAAAAGCCACATGGTTAGTGAACACCCGAGGTTCCACTAACCAAGCAGGCCCTGCCCAATCTGAGCCCTTTAGAACGACAGATAGAAATAAGGTTCCAGTAATACATATGAGAGGTATGCTGAGAAAAACTGTTTGGGTTAATTCTGCCTCCAGCAAAGACAGTCCAATTCGTGGGGTTGTCTTTGCTCAAGGACCGGGTTGCACTTGGTGGGTGATGCAAAAAGATGGAGAGACCCGGTGCATACCCCAAGGGGACCTGGTTTTAGGGTGAACTACCTATGACACTGTGCTTGTATCTGTATCTGCATGTACATATGTATATAGTTAAAGAAGTATGTGTTTGTGTATAATTTAAAGGTTTAATATTTGATGTAACATTTTGGTATGGGAAAAAATTCGGAGTGGATAGTGTTGAAGGTTAAGTGTCCTTTTTTTTGTTTTGTCCTTCTGACCTGCCCGGGGAATTTTTTACCCATTATGTGCTGAGACAACCTAACTGCTGGTACTTAAGGGTGCTCACAATGGACAAAGAGTGGCCTGGCCCAGGGGGGGAGAGAAAGGGGGCAAAAAAAGAGAGTGGGGACAGTTTTTAACTGGCTTTCTTCGGTTTTCAGAGAAAGACGTTAGTGTGCTGGGTCGCGAAGCTGCTGCAGTGAAGAGAAGGGAATTTTC
>NC_031772.1:12740797-12752536 GCF_001522545.3 Parus major | reverse complement strand
ATTCCTATCCCCAGATCTCTGCCTGAACACCCCTTGATTTCAAATTTATAATAATTCAGAAGGAAGGAGTCTACATTCGTTCATCCCAAGAGAAGCTCGGCTCTCCCTAGCAGACACCTGTCTTCTAAAACCAAGACAGTTGTACACAGTTCTGTGAGCCCTGAAGAAGTTAAAAGGAAAAAAAGGTACTGTTTTCACAGATTCTAAATATGCATTCAGAGTAGTGCATACTTTTGGAAAAATTTAAGAGGAGAGGGGGTTGATCAGCACACAGGGATGAGGTCTAGCACATGAAGAATTAATAAAACAGATTTTAGAAGCAATAAGAATTCCTGAGGCAATTTCCATCGTACATGTAAGAGACCATCAGGTAAGAATGCAGTTTCGGACTAGGGGGAATAATTTGGCTGACCAAAAAGCAAAAAGAGCTGCCCTCTTAGTGATAAGTACCCCTGAAATTGTAGAAAAAGAACCATCAGAATATCAAGATAGACCCTCCCAGATAGAAATAGAGGGGTTTGAAAAAATGGGGGGAAAATTAGAAAACAGAAAATAGAAATTGCCAGATGGCAAGGAATTAGTATCAAAAGAATATATAAGGAAAATTTTAAAAGGTTACATCAACAAACTCACTGGGGAACACAAGCACTTTCAGAACAATACTTGAAGTTTTTTGAGTGTAAAAAGATACATGAGATTGCAAAACAAGAAGTAATGGAGTGCATAGTATGTAGGAAAATAAATCAGGCCTGGGCACGGCAAATGCCCCTGAGAGGTCGACCGGTGGCTTACCGCCCTTTCAAAAAGATACAGATGGATTTCACAGAATTACCAAAGGTAGGGAGATATAAATATCTACTAGTAATAGTGGATCAACTGACCCGGTGGATGGAGGCTTTTCCCAGCACACAAGCCACTGCACAGGTAGTATCAAAGGTAATCCTGGAAGAAATTGTACCTAGGTACAGAATAATAGATTATATTGATTCCGACCAAGAGACACATTTCACCTCTAGGGTTATAAAGCATTTAGCAGAAGCTTTGGGAATCCGGTGGGAATAGCATACCCCTTGGCACCCTCAAAGCTCAGGAAGAGTAGAAAGAATGAACCAAAATATAAAAAATCAATTATCAAAATTAATGCTAAAGACAAGAATGTCCTGAGTTAAGTGTCTTCCTTTAGCTCTCCTAAACATCAGGATACAGCCACACTCAGAGGTGGGGCTGCCTCCATTTGAAAGGCTGTATGGAATGCCTTACAAACATGGAATGCTGGTAGATCATCCAAAGATAGAAGATAATTAGTTGCAACCATATTTAATAACTCTTAACAAAAATCTACAAGAAGTACAGAAACGTGGACTGTCAACCCAGAGCACTCCTCTGGGATTCGCCATTCAGCAGATCCTGCCAGGAGACAGTGTGCTGATAAAAAGCTGGAGAGAGGTTCCGCTAGCTCCTTGCTGGGAAGGCCCTTTTCTCCTACTTCTAACCACCGACACTGCCATACGAACTGCTGAGAAAAGTTGGACTCACGCCATGCGAGTGAAGAGAGTTGAACGAGAGGAGGACCCCACATGGAAAGTAATCTCCCCAGGAAAATTGAAAATAAAATTACAACGACACTGATGTCTGAGGATAATACGATAAATTGCTCAAAACCTGGATGCCCTTGTTACCCCTGTATACGTTTTGTGTGTGGTTATTGTTGCGAAATTTGGGTAGTGCATTGTAAAAGGTGTTATATACCAAAAGGTCTATGCACTAAGTGTTTGAAAGTGGAGCAAAGCTTGACCCACTATCTTCTAGTTCTTGCTACAAATTTGAGTTTAATAGAACTAGGTTCCCTGATATATATAAAAAGGGGGTAACGAGAAAATTAGACTCACAAGCACAGGTTTTAGCGATCGAGTGCCAGAGAGAGAGCAAAACCCCCTGTTTTTCAGATATTGTGAAATTATCCAGGTGGGGTGCCTTTAAGAGGCAGTACGCAGCTCAATCAGAACGGGAAATCCCAGAAGGATATTCTTGCTGTCAAGAAGATAGTCTACCCCGCTGCCGGCTGCAACCCGGTGAGCGAAGAGATGAGCAGAAGAATATGCCTGTGAGTGATCCTTACGACCCTGAGCCTAGCCATATGCCCGATGGGCAGCCTGAAGCTGCCCAGCAATGAAAGACAGATCCGGATGGATAAATGTGTGCAGTGTCTTGAAACCGTCCTAAAAGAGAAAAGAAGAATAAAAAAGAAAATATTTCAAACACAAAGACATTACCCAGATAATACAAAACCAAGGACTGCACAGTTAACAGCTCTCATTTTAAGATATGCAAATTGGAAGGGGAAACAAGATGTCAAATCCCCACTGTAAGAACTAAAAACAAGTGGTAAAGCTTTTCTCCGAAAAAAGAACAAAACCAGGTCCATATGAGACAACAACAAGATATTAGGTGGGCATCAAAAATCCCAACCTGTCAAAACTGTCTTGCCTAGCAAGGCAGACACCCTTGTTCAAGAGCAGCACAGTGGCCACGCTCAGGCCACTCGGTCCAAACCCGCACACAAGCATCAATGTGATGGATGGCAGCATTGGCGTTTATTGCTGGAGAATTTGACACTTTATAACCTAGGTTCACAGTGTTACTCCCATCTGCTTTCATTACAGCTAGGTGCTATTGGCTAATTACGTGGGTCATTACCATACACTGTAGAGGAGGGGTTGACTATCTTTCCATTTGTTGAGGGTTAGGTGTCCTTTTTTTTTTTTGTTTTGTCCTTCTGGCCTGCCCGGGAAATTTTTACCCATTATGTGCTGGGACAACCTAAGGAGGATGGGGACAGTATTTTCGCTGGTTTTCTTCGGCTTCGGGGAAGGATGTTCGTGTGCTGGGTCACGGAGCTGCTGCAGTGAAGAGAAGGGAATTTTCTCCATCACCCAGATGGAGCTGCTGCTTCTTCTCCTTCTTCCCTCTTTGTTGGCGGCCTCACACACCCTGTCCTGCCAGGACGTGTGGCAGCCACCGCCGCGGAGCTGCTGATACACCTCAGCCACCGGCCTAGGATCTCAGCTCGTCCCTGCTGTTTCCAGCCGACTGTTCCTCAGAGCCCTGCAGGAGCACCAGGACTGACTGCCCGAGGGGGTTTGTGAAAACAAAGCCTCTCCTCCATCCCATCTCAGCCAAGAAAGCTGTCCCGGGGTCCCTGGTTCTGTTTTCTTGTTATTGCTGTAGTTATTGTTTGTTTGTTTGCCTGGTTCTACTAGTAAAGAACTGTTATTCCTATCCCCAGATCTCTGCCTGAAAGCCCCTTGATTTCAAAATTATAATAATTCGGAGGGAGGGGGTCTACATTCTTTCATCCCAAGGGGGGCTCCTGCTCTCCCTAGCAGACACCTGTCTTCTAGAACCACGACACCATTACATCCCGATATCTTCCGAGCTGCCGGGCCCTAGCTTCTACATTTCCACCCCTCTTTAAGCCTAACTAAATTTGCTAGAATATAAGGTGTATTAGTCTTGAAAGTTCTAACATTATTTTATGTATATTTATCTCTAAACATTTTATCTATCTTATCTACATTATAAAGAGTTTTAAAAGTAGATATTATAAACTTGAGTAAAATATAAGGTACACTATACTTAACTAAAAGGTTAAAAACTTATAAAATAGACACTGCAGTTTTTCATCAACAAACATAAGGCACACGTGGTGACTAAGTGTATTCTTAGAGCATCTGCTGTCTTTCTACAAACAGGATGTTGACCCTTTCTAGTTGGCTCTTAACAAAAGACACAAGCTTATTTAAAACACACGGTCCAAAGATTAACACAAGTAAAATCATCACAACTGGCCCAATCAGGGTAGACACCAGGGTGGTCAGCCACGGAGATTGGTCGAACCAAGACTGGAACCAGCTTTGCTGGGCTTCTCTCTCCACCTTCCATTGGGATAGTCTGTCTTGTAGCTCAGCCATGGTGTCTATCACAACTCCGGTGTGGTCTGCATAGAAGCAGCACTCTTCTTTCAGGGCGATGCAGAGGCCTCCTTGGTGCATGACCAGAAGGTCGAGACCTCAGATGTTCTGCAAAGCATCTTTGGAGAGTGAGGAGACTGACTTTTCTAAAAAGGATATGGATTTCTCAATTCTCTGTAGATCTTCATCTCTCATCTGTAGCTGAGAGAGACTCCGGCTCTGGGTTACCAGGGTGGAGACACCAGTGGCCATACCGGTCGCTCCCAAGGTGAGCAGCATTGCTATTGACAGTCCTGTCAGCAGCTCTCTTTTCTGAAGGTGGCCTGCCCACTCAAGGTACTGGTTCACTTCTTCTCCGGAGTGGTATAGGACCCTGGAGATGATAGCAGCTAATACACAAAAGTCAATGGAGGAGTTAAAGCTCTGGGTATAGATGCAAGGGCTTAGTCCACTGCGGTTGCAAACCCACATGCCAGACAAGGGGGTGATTGACCATTTTTTAGACTTGTCAACTTGCACGGTGGTTGCACAGACTTTTTTGTAAACAACAGTGGTTTTGCCTAAGCAAAACCCTCGTTCGGTCATGTGGCTGATGGTGATTCTGCGAGAAGGTGACTCACTGCGACACTGGACTGGGGCCTCAGCATTAGGCCACATTGGCTGGTTGTTAAGGGCTACAGCTTCATAGAAAGGGGGCTGTGCTGCACAGCCAACAGGACTCTGTGCCATTGGGGTTGGATTGATTTAGAGGTAAAAAGGTGGCATCTAGCATTTGATAGAGCGAATTGAAAGCAGTGGCTTCAGATCTTTGGGGAGAAGCTTCTCACTTATGCAGCAGGTATAGACTATTAGATCGTGGGTTCTCAGCTTGTACCACAAGGCTGGGGCCAATTGCTTCAGGTGTCACAACTGGGAGTCAGATAATTTGTGCTACTTCACTGGGATCTTTGCCAGGCTTGTGCAAGAATACCGACCACATTCTTCCGGTGGTCCAACCCACATCTGCTGGCTGCAGGACCTGCATGATCATTTGATGACAGACTTTAGATCAGTCATCATAAAAGCCATAAAACACTTGCCCTATGAAGTTTAAACTGGGGCACATACAGCCTGCCGGACCCCAGGTTACTTGCAGAAACTCGTCTGCTTTTGGTGGTGCCCACCTGTTACTCAGGACTATTGTTTCGTAACCCCAGTGGCCACAGAACCAATATCCTAGTTGGCGGCAGTAGTCTTTGCCTGGGTTGATGGCTGGGCACCAGTATGACTGGTACAGCTCAAAGCGAGGGTGGATGTTATGAGTTGCTATGCTAGGGAAAATGTCTTGAATGAGCACAAAGAACCTTGGGGTGCCTGCTGTGACTACCTCTTTAATCACCTCGTTTGAGGCACGGCATAAGATCCACACGAATGGTTGACGGGGGTTATGTTCTGCACTAACCCCTGTGGGCACACCGTTCCCTCCCTCCTGGTTCTCCCCACCTTTCACTCCGCCCTTCACTCTGCCTTTCACTCCGCCCTTCACTCAGCCCTCTGTTCTACCGTCCTCTCCTTTTCCCCTCTCGGCTTCCTCTCTTCCCCCTCTCTTACATTCCTTTCCCTCTGTCCCTGAACACCTCCCCCACATCTTATCTTTTTCGCTTCAGTTTCTCATTCTTCCTCAGATACCTTATCTTTCCCATCCCCCCGACTATGTTCATCCATCAATGCCAGTGCTTGTTCTTTGTTCTCACTAAGGAAATTCCTTTCCTGCTCTATGTCTTTTTGCTCAGCGCCATCTTGGAGTACATAAGGTGGTGGTTCCCCCTGGGCTTTCTCTGCAACACCTCTGGCTTCTTCTGTTAACTTTCTCCAAAAGACTTCTTTTCTCTGTTGTCCCTCTGAGAGCAGATAAGGATTCGGGGATTGAGGTGACGTATTACCCTCTTGTGTCCCCTTCAGCTCAGCTGAGCCGCTCTCATCTGGGGGCTGTAATGTCTGGGTGGCTGCACCAACCCCTAGTTTTGGGGTGGCCAACAGACAGTTTCTTGCCGCTCTCCAGGTCTCTTGCTCTTGTCTAGCTTTTCTCAAAGCTTTGACAACCCTCCCCCATGATTTAAGATGTTTCGCACTGCCCGAATCCATGGTTTCATTAACGAGGACTCTGGTACATTCGTCCCACACCTCAGGGTGGAGAATTTCCACTGGTTGGTCTATGACCCCAATATGCAAAAGCCTTGCAATAGCAAGTATAAAATCTTTAGACTTACAGTCTATTCCCCATTGTTTATGTAATTGCGATACAACCTTTATCTGTGCTTCCATCTTCCTTCTGAGCCCAGGAACGTCTCTCATGCCAGGACTGGTCCAGCTATCCTGACCGCTGCTCCCGTTTTCCAGGCAATCCTCGCTTTCTGGATTGGAATCCCGCTTTTCAAATTTGATTTCCGGGTTTCAGCACCAAATTGTTGCCTAGCAAGGCAGACACCCTTGTTCAAGAGCAGCACAGTGGCCACGCTCAGGCCACTCGGTCCAAACCCTCACACAAGTATCAATGTGATGGATGGCAGCATTGGCGTTTATTGCTGGAGAATTTGACACTTTATAACCTAGGTTCACAGTGTTACTCCCATCTGCTTTCATCACAGCTAGGTGCTATTGGCTAATTACGGGGGTCATTACCATACACTGTAGAGGAAGGGGTTGACTATCTTTTTGTTACATCCTGATCTCTTCCAAGCCGCTGGGCCCTACCTTCTACAACACTGCAATCAGATGGTCTGGATTGGAAGTAAGAAAGTGTCGCCCTGAAAACTCAGCTTCTGAGCTTGCTAACATAGTTTTCTAAAGACTTTCCCAGGACAGTAATTGTAAACATAGATATGAGTACATTCTTTCTGTTACACGTCTTCTGATGGGCATCTCTCATGGCCAGTGCAGTGAGAAAGTGTTATCCTGACCATCCAATCCCTGGCCATGGTCACAAGCCTATAAATCTTGGAAGGAAAAATAAACTGTGCTCTTTCTTTCACCATACCTCAACCTGTGTCTGTGTGATCTATTGATCTTCAGTGGTAACACTGGTGAACCCCGCCGTGTCTTGCACATGTTTTACAGGGTACTGTCTAGCCTGTGGCTATGGATGGTTTTGGGCTTTCTCTTACGGAGGGCCTGGTTATGGAGATATGGCATGCGGTGTCTTTTCAGAGAGGGATTGATGTTTCGTATGCTGACTTTCAGCGATTGTGTGAGTATGGGAGAATTGAGGGGTTTTTCCCTGTGGTTGAAGCGATCTTTTCGCAGTCAGCTTGGGAGGCTTTAGGCGATTCCCTGCTTGAGGCTCTGCTGGTCGGTTATGAGTTCCGGCTGCTCCGGCTGCTCGGGATCTGGCGAAGGTGCGGCGGCTTTCTGAGGTCAGGTGTCGCTCTATTAGGAACGGCTGGGATTGAGCAACACAGACTCTCATGGAGTCGGTTAGGAGAATGTATCGTAGTTTATTAGTTCAGCTCTGTTTTATAGACTGATACGTGGAAAGTACAGAAAGGAAACTCTTATTGGTTAGCAAACTACTACATTACCATCATTGGTCAGTGGGGCATACTAGCCCCTGACTTTCTCCTGCAAAGAAAACAAGAGACAGACAACAACACCTGCAAGGCTGTTTTCTGTCTTTGAGGATTGTTTTGAATCCTCCCATGAATTTCACAGGCCAGCTTCTCAGGCAGGACTGAGAGAGCTATGTGGCCTGTAATTTCTACAGGCTCTCTGTTTCAGAGTTAGACACAGAGTCCACAGTCGGGTCCCGAGGTCGGCTCCCCCGGGATTGCCGGAGCCCCCGGTGGGTTGAATGGGGCCACTGCAGGCCTGGTGGGCGTGACCCCACCTCGGCCAGCGCCCCGGCGGTGTAGGCCCGGGACGGGGTTGGATCCCTGCCAACAGGCTGTCAGGGGCACCGCGGACCCGGGGGGTGTAGCCCCATCTCAGCCGGCGCCCCAGCAGTGTAAGCCTGGGGTGGGGTCGCCTCCTCCATGTGCCCTCCCAGCACAGACTGATGGGGGGTGCTTGAACGGGGGGCGGCGCTGGCCCTGGGAGATGCCTCAGGGTCGGTCCCATGTCCCTGCTGCGGCTGGGCCGTGCCCTGCCCCGCGGTAGGGGACGGGCAGGGCCTGGGCCCCATGCCGGATTTGTGGGGCGTGGGGGCAGGTGCTGCGGACGCCGGGCTGGGTTCTGCCGGCCCCATGCTGCTGGATTCCCATCCTGTGAGCCCGGGTTGTTCGCTGGTGGCAGAGCAGGACGGTGCCGCGGCTTCACAGGCTGTGCCTCTACCGGCACCTTGGTCCTTCCCGGCGCAGGAGCAGGCTGTGCCCAACTGCCTCCAACTGCCCCCGCCTCAGGTTCCCGGGCATTGCCCGAGCCTGCAGCTGGAGCCGGCCCTCCCCCATTGCCTCCTGTGGCTGTGGCAGACCAAGGTCCTGAGCTGTTTACCACTGGCTCAGGTGGTGCTGCCGTGGGGACAAAGCCAGTGGCCTCGACAGGCAAAGGGTCCCAAGCTGCTGGAGCTTTTTCAGCTGGCCTGTGGACCTTGTCCTCTTGTAAAATGACTGTGCAGCTGAGCGTATCAGGCATTCCATGTGCTTCCAAACGCTTTGATCCGGTGGGTAAGGGCATGAGTGCTCTTCTTGTGGCGTGGTTGAATATCACTGCCCGAGGCATCATTGTTCACCTAGAGGACATTGATTCGGAATTCCTGGGGTGCATTTCTGCCATGGGTTTCACACTCACCCCTCCTGTTCCTGTCCCTGCGGGATCTGGATTTGCTCACCTTGTGCTTTTTGAGTTTTATGTTCGCAGAGCTGAGAACCAGCTGCGGGGAGATGGTGGCTTCGGGTTCCCTGGACCTCCCTGGGTCTCTGGACTGCTGTTCTGACAGCCAGGGATCATCCTGAACAGGTCTGCACCCTGTCCATCCTTGGTGAGATGCTGTCAGAGATTAGTCTCCATGGGTTTTTTTGACACTGGCATGGACATCACAATTGTCTGGTTTGCTGACGGGGCCCTGGAGTAACCCTTGGACCTGATGCTGACACATTCAAGGCAAAGAAGAAATTGAGACTGACTCTTTGTTCAGCAGATTCTGTTGTCCTCTCTCATGATAGACTAGTCACCCTCTGTGACTTGATGCAAGAACAGTTGGATCACGGTGATCTGGAGTTTCAACCAGTCCCTGGGACATTCCTGTTTTCTGTATCAAGAAGTCTGGGAAATGGAGGTTATTGCAAGACCTCCAGAAAGTTACTGCTATGATGGAAAACATGGGGATGTTGCAGGCTAGCGTGCCTTCACCTGCCATGCTTCCTGCTGATTGGCTAGTCCTCATTGTGGATCTGAAGGATTTTTTTTTTACAATTCCTTTGCATCCCGATGACAGACCAAAATTTGCTTTTCAGGTGCCAGCTATCATTAATGCTGAGCCCACACAGAGATATCAATGGAGATTTGCCATAAGGCTTGTGAAAATTTGCCAGCATTTGCCGATGATATGGAGCTGCAAGTGACTCCAGAAACAACCTCCTTGAAATTATTTGAGGGTCAAAATAATTTTTGGGACAAACAGTCCCGCATCTGGAGGTGCAATTATTTTTTTTGCATTCAGTGCAGACACTGCATGAATGGTGTCCAGATATTAATATACTTTCACATGGTTGTGTCCCTATATGGGACTGACCACGACAGAACTGTCTCCCTTGTTTGGTCTCTTAAAGGGGGACTCTGATTTTAAAGTCACCTCTGACACTGACCCCAGAGGCACAGTAGATGCTGGAGGAGGTTCTGCGAGCAGTTTCTGCTTCTCAAGTTTATTACATTAATCTTTCCATTGATATCACTGTTTTGTTTTTAGTTTTTTTTTGGAGAGTCATGAGGCTGGATCAGCCCACTTGATAAAATTACAGACTGCTGTCATAGCATTTCATGAGTTTTCCCAGGCACCTTTCAATTAAGCCATGGATTCTTCCTCTGTGACCAAATTGAGAGCCATCCATAAGCAGGTGTTGATGTTGGACATTTGTTTCATTTATTTTTTTGGGGTTTCTGTTGTTTGTCTGGTTTTTTTGTTTGGTTGGTTTTTTTGGGTTTTTTTGTAATAACGAAAGGGTGAGATATCACCCTGAAATTACAGCCTTCTGATTGTATGGAGTATTGTATTTTCCTGTTATTTATTTTTTGATTGTTTATAATGTTGCTAGTTTCTTTGTTCATTTTTCTTTTTTCATTTCTTTTTGTTAAACCTAAAAGGGTAAGATGTCGCCCTGAAAACTCAGCTTCTGAGCTTGCTAACATAGTTTTCTAAAGATTTTCCCAGGACAGTAATTGTAAACAAAGATATGTGTACATTCTTTCTGTTACACGTCTTCTGATGGGCATCTCTCATGGTCAGTGCAGTGAGAAAGTGTTATCCTGACCATCCAATCCCTGGCCGTGGTAAGAAGCCTATAAATCTTGGAAGGAAAAATAAACTGTGCTTTTTCTTTCACCATACCTCGACCTGTGTCCGTGTGATCTATTCATCTTCAGTGGAAACAAGAAAGGGTCTACCTTTGTATCGTATTTCCAAGTTAACAGTTTATGCTATGATAAAAATAAACTGGACATGTGTGTAATGAATGGAAAGACTTACTGAGTGAGAAAGAATTTGAAACGAGACAAATTTGTTTCAAAAAATAAGCCTATAGTATTAAATCTGCTGAGAGATGAAGATGAAAATATATATTTAAAGTTTGTGGAAACTTTCTGTTTTTCAAAAGATAGTGAAAGGATAGACCCAGAAAAAAAAGTACAGCAAGTGGCAATGAAATTAAAAAAGCAAAAATCGGAAGCTAGAAAGAAAAGAGTAGAGCAAGAAAGATTACAAACTCTAAGTGAACAATACAAACAATTAGAAAAGCAATATAAGGAGTGGGGCTTACCGGCACCTGATAAAAATTTGTTCATAAATCTCATGCAGAAAATTGCCATAGAATTGAAACTGATAATCTGTTAGATATGCAGTGAATTAAATTCTGCAGAGAAATGGCCATGGAAAAGTGAAGGATTGACTCCAGAACAACTCCTAAAATAGGATGATATCCAAATTCTAAAAACTTTGTCGAGACCTGAGGGACAGGTTTTAGAGGAGAAAATCATTGAAACTCTCTGCATAAGCAGAGAAAGAAAGGAGTTTACTGTGGTAGTGGGATACAACCCATGTATATCTACACTAACAGTAAACTCTGATAAAAAAAACAAGGTCTGGCAGCCAGAAGCTCCTGCCGGTTATTGGAGTCATGAAAATGAGACAAACTGTGAATAGATTAAGTCAGTGAAATTATGTTGACACAAGGAGCCTGGAGCCAATCCTTACCATTCTCTAGAGGACCTAAGGAAGTATTAGAACAAACCAAGAACATCGATATAAAATAGAATGCCCTGAGTAGCATGTATTGGATTTGTGGAAAAAATGCTTACAGCAAATTACCAAATAGGTAGAGGAGCTCTTGCACCCTAAGAATGATAAGACCCTCCTTCTTCATCTTGCTGAAAACTGAGAGCAACCTCTTAAGGGCACCTTTGTGTGAGTCATTGAACAGAGAAAAAAGATAAATCAAGAAAAATTACCCCAAATTTCAGGAAGAAATCAGAAGTGGGTAAATGAAGAGTGGCCTGCAGAGAGAATAATAGAATATTACAGTCCTGCAACCTGGGCTCAGGACGGGAGTTGGGGATGCCGAACCCCAATGTACCTCCTGAACAG